>NC_069001.1:10961292-10966852 GCF_001194135.2 Octopus bimaculoides | reverse complement strand
GGGCACATAAATAAAAATAATGTAATCTGAATACTATAGGGTAAAAATAAATATAAGCGAAGGAGCTTGGTGCAGTCGTTAGAATGTCGGGCTCACATTCATGACTTAGTGAGTTCGATTCCTGGACCGAGCTGTGTATTGTGTTCTTGAACAAGATACATTATTTCACGTTGCTCCAGTTCACTCAGCTGTGGAAATGAGTTGTGACGTCACTGGTGCCAAGCTGTATTGACCTTCGCGTTACCCTAGGAAAACATTGGTGGCATGGAAAGGAGAAGGTAGTATGAATGGGTGACCTCTGGTCTTGCATGAACAACCTTGTCCAAACTTGTGCATCGAAGGGGAACTTTCTAGGTGCATTCCATGGTCATTTATGACTGAAGGGCGTCTTTACCCTTTAGCCATTTTTTAAACTAATCTAAAAAGAGAACATCCTGGAAGACATTATAGGATGGTCATGGCAAGAAGAGTGGCTAAAGAATGAGAATGACAATTCAAAACAGTCGCAGTCAAAGAGCCATGCTGTTTAATAGTATTACACAGGGTTGAAAGTGGATGAGATTTGGAAAGTTCTGAAAGGTCGAGCAATTTAGCAAGCAAAAGGCATCAACTGTCTAAAATAAACGAAAAGCAAAACACTTGTGTCAGGAAATGAAAATCAAATGAAATATCAAATGTGAAAGGAAGGAATTTAGATACAAATTATGGCAAACTGCAGCATGATATGCGGAAGATAATTTATCAATTTTAAAAAGCAGCAAATAAATATGATAAAACTATTGAATTCCAAATAACAGAGAAATAGTGGAGAATCCTTGAGAGAGAGAGATGAAATCTAAAAAAAGAAAAAGGAAAAGAGATAAAGAAAAGGATATAATGACATCGGAATTGACAATTTCCTTGACGTCATCAGAAAGGAATTAAAAGGAGAAAAATGGTATTAATTATTATTAGTCATCTAAGCTGAAGCTATCTAGTCAAAAAAGCCTTCTCTTACTAAAAGATCTTCCATTTGGAATTGGTTTGGGGAGGAGGGGAAGAGAGGGTGAAGTGGGAGGGCAAGAGAGGGTGAAGTGGGAGGGCAAGAGAGAGTGAAGTGGGAGGGCAAGAGAGAGTGAAGTGGGAGGGCAAGGAAGAAATGGGGAAAAAAGGAAAAAAGGAATATGTTGATAATAAAAAAAAAAAAGTAAAAGAGAAATGAAATTGAAAGTAGGACTGATCCCTGGTGCATCCATCTGCAGGTCTGAACACAGGAAAATGGTATGTTGGTAAAAGGAATACCAAGAAATATTTTGGGAGAGTAAGGAGTAAGGAGAGAAATTGGAGGAGGAGAAAGAACCGACGATGAAATTAAAAAGAAAAAAATTTGAGAGGAGGAGGGGGAGGAAGAAAAAGTGTGGTTGCAGGAGAGTGAGAGGGAATGTCGGAGAAAATGAGGAAGAGAGGGTGGAAGTCAGAGTAGGGAGGAAAGTAAAGGGATGAGATTATGAGAGAGGGTGGGAGAGAGAAAAAAGTAGATTGGTGGGGGGGTGATGAAAGATATGGGGTGGGAAGGACTATGATATGGGAAGTTTAAGACAGAAAGATGGTGATGGAATGAACGAGAGAGAGGGGGAGAGGGACATCTTAGAAAGAGGGGGAGAGAGAGAGGGAGAGAAAGAGAGAGAATCTATATAAGTGAAAGGTGGCCATCTCAGAAAGAGGGGGCATGAAGAGAAAGAGGAGAAAGATTGTAAAATTCAGATGGTGGAAGTGTGGGGCCCCGGCTGTGCAGCAAAGTTTGTCATTGTTCTTGGGTGTATGCCTAAGTAGTCTGGCATCGAACGAAAATCAGATGCATGAGAGAGAGAGAGAGAGAGAGACAGACAGACAGACAGGGACAGACATACAGAGAGACAGAGAGAGAGAGAGACAGAGAGCAAGAGAGACAGCGAGCGAGAGAGCGAGAGAGAGAGCGAGAAAGACAGAGAGCGAGAGAGACAGACAGGGACAGACATACAGAGAGACAGAGAGAGAGGGAGAGAGAGACAGAGAGAGAGAGAGAGACAGAGAGAGAAAGAGAGACAGACAGAGAGAGACAGAGAGACAGAGAGAGAGAAAGAGAAACAGACAGGGACAGACATACAGAGAGAGAAACAGACAGGGACAGACATACAGAGAGACAGAGAGAGAGAGAGAGAGAGAGAGAGAGAGAGAGCGAGAGACAGAGAGAGAGAGCGAGAGAGACAGAGAGCGAGAGAGACAGAGAAAGAGAGACAGAGAGGGAGAGACAGAGAGAGAGAGAGACCGAGAGAGAAACAGACAGACAGACAGAGAGAGAGAGAGAGAAAGAGGAGGGGTTCAGAGAGACAGACAAACAAAAGCAGAAGAGAAATATCCTGAATCAGTAGAAATGGAAATTAGGAAGTGAGATAACATGAAATGGCAAACAATCAGAAGACATTTAAGGTGAAAGTTCAAAAGGGACTTTACATCAGAATCACACAATCATCATCATAATCAACATCATCACAAATATTACGGGGGAAGGGGTTGAATTCTTAAGACATGGCATCAGAAATATGAAGTGGATGTTTGATATAAGTCAAACTACTTTGTATTTTCAGGGAAAATAACAAAAAATAATACACATACACACACACACACAAGGCTACTATGATTAATGTTAGGAAGTGAAAAGGTGTCTTTTTTTTTTGTATTAGATTAAATGAAACTACGACAACATTTATTACTGTAAATGAAAATTGTTTTCCAAAAGGACATGGGAGCTAACTCACTTTTACTACAAGTATACAATACATGATGATTTCTTATGAGGCACAATGCCAGAAATTTGGAGAAACGATGGCACGTAAAAAGCACCCACTACACTCTCGGAGTGGTTGGCGTTAGGAAGGGCATCAAGCTGTAGAAACTCTGCCAGATCAGATCGGAGTCTGGTGCAGCCATCTGGTTCGCCAGTCCCCAGTCAAATCGTCCAACCCATGCTAGCATGGAAAGCGGACGTTAAATGGGGTGCTACACAGTGGGACTGAACCTGGAACCATGTGGTTGTTAAGCATGCTATTTATCACATAACTAAGCCTGCACCTATATATATATATATATATATATATACATGTCGTCTCCCTCATTGGACACGAAACTCAGCTTGCGAAGACTTATTGGGGCAAGCGAAAGCAAAATTGTGATGGCACCTGTGCCCAGCGACGCCTTTCTGGCACTTGCGCCCGTGACATGTGTAAGGACTTTCGAGTGAGATCGTTGCCAGTGCCCCCGGACTGGCTCTTGTGCGGGTGGCACATAAAATACACCATTTTGAGCGTGGTCGTTGCCAGTACTGCCTAACTGGCCTTTGTGCCGGTGGCATGTAAAAGCACCCACTGATGATGATGATACACACATGTGTGTGTGTGTGTGTGTGTGTGTGTGTGTATATAAAGAAAAGCAAGATAAATAATAAACACATTTTAGAATTAAATAATAATAATAATAATAATAATAATAATAACAATCCTTTCTACTATAGTTGCAAGCTGCTTATTTAAAACAAAACTCAAAGATTCCAGGTTACATATGGAAAATGGTGGAATTTAATGACAAGTGAAGAGTGAAGACATCTGGAAACAATCTAACACCTTGCAGCTAACGAAGGTAATTTTCTCTACACTGAATAAGGAAAAAAAAAAAGAAAACAAGCCAAGAAAGAGAGATATAGATAAATACACATAAAATATTGAACAAATTAGAAGCTTAAGTAAATAAAATTAAGTAAATCTGGGTATAAACATTATTACTGTACTTCTCTCTGAATGGGTATGGACAGCAAAACGCAATTATGAATGATGTTATCTCACTGACATTAATTAAATAACACACACACACACACACACACACACACATACACACTTGTATACATACCCACCTACCTCTACAGATTCTAACACACTTGTGCACATACGCCTACACACTTGTTTACACACACACACATACTTACACACACACACATACTCAAGGATCCTCTGGTAGTTTTGAAGCCAACTTTTCCAGTTTTGATCAAGCAAAATCCTTAAGTTAAATTGTTCTCTTGCATTTTACGTACGTAAGTGACTGAGTATTCCACAGACACAAGTACCTTCGATGAAATTTCCAGGCAGAACCGGCAAGACCAAATGTACGATTGAAATCAAATTCCTGACTCACCCAAGAGGCTTCTTCACAGTTACCAACCGACCCAGGTTGGACTCAAATGGCTCGCGTTGGGCTTTTGCTAAGGGGTTGCAAACACTTGCTGAGGGTGTCATGCAGTGGAACTGAACCTGGATTCGACTTGTGATGAAACAAACCGTTCTTTTTTTTTAAAGTCACGTGACCATCATCATCATTTAATGTCTGTTTTCCATGCAGGTATGGGTTGGACGGTTTGACTGAAAGCTGGTAAGATTGGAAGCTGGACCAGGTTTCAATCTGATCTGGCATGGTTTCTACAACTGGATGCCCTTCCTAACGCCAACTATTCGAAGAGTGTAGTGGGTGCTTTTCACGAGCATTGTAGGTTTATATCTGACATCTCGATACGAAACGTAGCTAAAATCAGTGCTAGCTATAATTTATATAGAATATCTATGGAGATAACTGTAACAAAATAATGTAAAAAGCACTGCTAACACAGGAGGACACGGTATTGTGTTATAAAAATATTTAATATATTTTATAGTATATTATTGTTGCATAATGAAATACCATAGACCTACAAATCATTAATTTGTGTTATTTGGTTTCATTCCTTGACCAAGTCTAACCATTAAAGCATTTAAACCGGCCAAAATATTCAGCCTGTTTTATAGCCAAACCAGGCAGGTCAAGCGTATTGCAGTGATTCTTCAATTGCCTGTTGCATCTACTCTTCAATGCTATTCTAAAATCATAATGTGACATCATCAAAAATTTTGAACCAAGCATGATTAATTCAAGACAATGTGAATGAAAAAAACATTACCGTTCTCAGAAAAATCTGAATTCTAAATGGTTAAACACAGTTCAAGTTATGTCACTAAGACCATTAACCGTTTTGATACTAACAAGCATGAGATTATTCTTGGTTCTAAGATACAAACTTCTTCTTTTAAATTGATATAAATCAAAACCTTCCATTAAAATTTTATGTTAATTTATGTTCCAAATAAACAGATTAGTAATGAGAAAGTTATTTTACTAAATTCTTTGTTATTTTCGAAATTAATTGCAATAGAAATGCGATAACAAAAGAGTTAATCCCAATCCACATTACATCATTCCGAGATCGTTAAAATAGAAATCCTATCAATAAAATGAATTCTGAACTTGATAGTGTTCAAGACAAAAGAAAATGGTGTCCCAGAATGCTCAACGAAATGAGCAAAGCCAAAAGGAGAAAATAGAGAGAGAGAGAGAGTGTGTGTGTGTGTGTGAGTGTGAGTGAGCCAGCGAGCAAGCTGTACACACAAAATGGTAGGATGGGCAAGACAGAGGACATTAGAGTTTTTCTCCTTAGAGACAAAAAAAAAAAAAAAAAAAAAAA
>NC_069001.1:10959493-10960694 GCF_001194135.2 Octopus bimaculoides | reverse complement strand
TATATATATATATATATATATATATATATTGTATATATATATATATTGTAATATTGATGACATCTTGTATCGTCGAAGTGTTTCTCTGGAAAGCAAATGAAGGAAAAGGAAGGAAAAAAAACATGGTTAAAGAAAGGAACAAAACGAAATAAAATTGAACTATCCAAACTATTTAGCTGCTTATAAATATGTAAATATAATTGTACAGGCATGCATGTATGTATGTATCTATGTATGCATGCATCTATCTATCTAGCTAGCTAGCCATCTATGTATGTATACACATCTGTGTGCATCTGTATATGCGAATGCTTATGTGAAAAGCATTCAGCTTAGCAAAATAAAACAAGATTTATACTCATGCCGACAGTCAATTAAAAATTTAGCGGAATTTAGTTGTAGGTTTGAATATATAAACATACATATATACACACATATACATATATATATATACATGTGTATAATGCACAGTTTGATTCTTTTTTTCTTTCTTTTTTTCTATATATTTTTCTTTTTCTTTCTTTTTACCTTCTAGATAGAGAAATAATTAACATTCCACACTGAATTTCAAGTGAAATAAAATAAATAATTAAATAGAGCTTTGACATCAAGTGACAGCTCGTTACTGTTACTTTAAATATTTAAAAATTAAGACCTTATTGTTTTGCTTTTTTTCTTCTTCATTTTATTTTACTTTCATTCCAATATTTTCCTTCATTACGTGATGGATACTTGTTTTTTTTTCTTTTTTAATATTTATTTTATTTGCTTACATATCTATTTATTTATTCATTTATTTATTGCATTTCCTTCTATAAAAATTAATAGAAAGAATAAATTGAAGCACCCACCCCTCTATAAAATAAATAAATAGATAAAATAAAATAAAATGAACAAACAAACAAACATGATGGGAGGTCTTTATAAAGAATATCAATTTTCTTTCCAGAGAGAGAGAGAGAGAAAGACAGAGAGACATACACGCCATTATAGATTATTATGGCGATTTTGATTTTTCTATTCTGGAAACTCATTCTCAGAAGAAATAAACAACAACAACGACAACAACAACAACAACAACACTCACACACACACACACACAGTAAGAGTTATTGACTCACTCTCTTCACTCAGTGTTTCATATACTCTTTTACTTGTTTCAGTCATTTTGACTGCGGCCATGCTGGAGCACTGCCTTTAG
>NC_069001.1:10958757-10959483 GCF_001194135.2 Octopus bimaculoides | reverse complement strand
ACTCTTTTACTTGTTTCAGTCATTTTGACTGCGGCCATGCTGGAGCACTGCCTTTAGTCGAGCAAATCGACCCCAGGACTTATTCTTTGGAAGCCTAGTACTTATTCTATCGGCCTCTTTTGCCGAACCGCTAAGATACGGGGACGTAAACACACCAGCATCGGTTGTGAAGCATTGTTGGGGGGGACAAACACAGACACACAAACATATACATACACACACACATATATATACATATATCCATGCTAGCATGGAAAGCGGACGTTAAACGATGATGATGACATATATATATACATATATACGACGGTCTTTCAATTTCCGTCTACTAAATCCACTCACAAGGCTTTGGTCAGCCCGAGGCTATAGTAGAAGACACTTGCACAAGGTGCTACACAGTGGGAATGAACCCGGAACCATGTGCCAGGCAGCATAGAAACATTCACCAGATTTTAGTGTAAACTTCTACTACTATCTCTACTACTATTGCTGTAATGGAAACCTGCTTACCGTTTGCAGATTTGGCTGTCGAGAAGGAGCTTTCTGTACAGAAACCAATAGGCTGAGCTCTGCCCCTTAGCTGGCCATACAGTCCTCCTGGTCCTCTCAGCTAGTTATACAGTCCTCCTGGTCCTCTCAGCTAGTTATACAGTCCTCCTGGTCCTCTCAGCTAGTTATACAGTCCTCCTGGTCCTCTCAGCTAGTTATACAGTCCTCCTGGTCCTCTCA
>NC_069001.1:10952559-10958449 GCF_001194135.2 Octopus bimaculoides | reverse complement strand
GCTAGTTATACAGTCCTCCTGGTCCTCTCAGCTAGTTATACAGTCCTCCTGGTCCTCTCAGCTAGTTATACAGTCCTCCTGGTCCTCTCAGCTAGTTATACAGTCCTCCTGGTCCTCTCAGCTAGTTATACAGTCCTCCTGACCTCACAGCTAGTTATACAGTCCTCCTGACCTCACAGCTAGTTATACAGTCCTCCTGACCTCTCAGCTAGTTATACAGTCTTCCTGACCTCTCAGCTAGTTATACAGTCCTTCTGGTCCCTTAGCTAGTTGTACAGTCATTCTGGTCTCGCAGATGGTTATACAGTCCTTCAAAACTCCCAGTTATCCAGTCTTTCCGACCTCTCAGTTGATCATACAAAACCTTGTCAACCTTAGTTATACGGTCATGGATCAACCTGACAACCTAGAGATGAAAACCTATTGAAGAAAGATGCATATTGTGTGCTCATGTTTGCTTGTTTAGCGATACACACCCAACTTTCAGTGTTGATAACCAACAGAATTTGTTTAAAATCTACTTCCTACTTAATTACAATTCTTTACAGAACATTAAGTTATGAGTGTGTTATTTTAAAGAAAAGGAGCTGCTAATGAGAAAATGTGATTGTGTTTTGCTGATGCATTTTCCCAGGGAAGAGCAATTAGCAATACAAATGCTCCCACCCCCACCCGTCACTCCACCCTGAAATCAGGTCAAGCACTTGTCACACCTGAAAGATTAGTTATACTCCAACACATTCCGAGTGTTGCTAATAATTAGTTTTGTAAAGTTGTTCATAGAGGTTACACGTTGAATCTGATGGGTGATATGCATCGATGCATTTTAGATGTACAAACGAGAGAGAAAATATATCGCAAAGATTTAACTTCATTTAAAGCTTAATGATTCACTCGGTCGCCACGTCGATGCATCTCACATGTGTGGTGAGTGTGTTTTTGTTTATTCTTTGTTGCTTGAATAAACACAGCACAAACGAGAGAAACTTAGAAATTATGACAGAAATCATTAGCTTCAAATGAAAATTTTATGTATCAAATATACAGCGAACCTTAAGAATAAAAGAAAGAGAAACGAAAAAGAAAAAAAAGGAAATGGTTTTAGTCTTGTGCTTTCGTGTAATGAAGAAAGAAAATCAAATTACTTTTATAAATATTCCCAGCATTTGTTTGTAGAAAATCTATTTGCTGGTGATATATTTCAAACAATCTATAATCAAAATATGACCCTAGTTACCATAATAGGCTGGTAATTTACTTCCAAACAACCGATCATTAAAATATGACCCAGTGTTGTCAATAAGCTCTATGAAAATGCTTTTTCTTGTTCTTTTTTTTCTTCTTAATCCTTTCATATATACATATACATATATATATATATATATATATATATATATATATATATATATATATATATATATGAAGATGAATGACTCAGTGGTTAGAGTATTAGGCTCATTATCACAAAGTAGCGGGTTCGATTTCAGGATGGAGCTGTGTGTTGAGTTCTTGAGCAAGACACTTTATTCCATGTTGCTCCAGTTCACTCATCTGTAGAAATGAGTCGCAACATCACTGATGCCAAGCTCTATCGTCCTTTGCCTTTCCCTTGGATAACATTTATTTCCTTATTGCCCACAAAGGGGTTAAACATAGAAGGGACAAACAAGGACGGACAAAGGGATTAAGTCGATTACATTGACCTAGTGCATAACTGGTACTTATTTAATCGACCCCAAAAGGATGAAAGGCAAAGTCGACCTAGGCGGAATTTGAACTAAGAACGTAAAGGTAGACGACATACAAATTTCTTTATTAGGCATAAAGCCCTAAACATAGATGGGGACACCACAAGGACAAACAAGACCACAGTGGGGACAAAAAACATAAAACGAATGTAAATGAAATGAAAGTTAAATAAAAATGGCAAAAATGACAGAATAGTGAAACCTAGTTAGAATTTGGAAATTGTAAGAAAAGTTTTAAGAAAGGAAGAAGACAAAGAACGGAAATATTTCCCATTTGTTGATGTGTACTATCAACCACCAATAGGAGGACATATGAAGCATAATTGAGACCGGACATTTAATCTCCGTCTCAGAAAGACAGGTTCAGCTCAACATTTTCAGCACAAAGTTACATTGAGAGAAATTTGTGTGTTTGTACCACAAAATGAAACCTGTGTGCATGTAATGGGTAATTAAAACAGACAGGAATGAACCAAAAATCTTAACGAGTAAAATAATACGCATTGGGAAAAAAAACCTGTTTTGAAGAGCAAGTCGTCATGGACAAAAGGTATAAGATACCCGACTGTGTGTGTGTGTATGTGTGTGTGTGTGTGGATGTGCGTGAATATATGTGTGGATATGTGGATGTGTGTGGGTGGGTGTGCGTATATGTGTGTGTGTCGATGTGGATGTGTGGCTGTATGTAGGTTAATGTACATTAGTTTATCTGCTGAAAATGAATTAAGATCATTTAAATGGGAACCTCTCTCTCTCTCTCTCTGTGTGTGTGTGTGTGTGTGTGCGTGTGCGTGTGAACATATGCTGATATGTTTGTATATATGTAACAGCGTGAGTCACACATTACACATGAATGCTAACGATTTAATTGAAATGGAGTACAGAGGTAATAAAAAAAAATAGTAAGAGGTCAAAAGAGAAAAGAAAGAAAGAAGAAAAAACATTTATCTGATAAATTTACACCATATCACAGTGGATTATTGTATAACACACATACAGACACACACACACACACAAATATATATAAAGAAAGAAGAACGAAATGAAAGAAAAAGTGAAGCTACATATGTTAAAAGAGACGAGACCGTTTTGCTATTGTTAGATACATTCATACAAGCTCTCGTACACACGCATGCACTTCAGCACACACTTGTATTGAGTAATAATAATAAAAAAAAAAACATCTGTATTGAATAGTATGTACCGATTTGTCCCCCCAATTTCTAATTCAAATTCTTTTCATCTATTCAAGATCAATATTGAAAATGACGGCTGTCTAGTGAATCGATTAAGACTTTTAAGATTTCATAGAAATACGCAAAATGTTTCATAATCTTTTAACAGATTGCTGGGTCAGACTTATTACAGGACCATTGTCGGTTTGTTTACTCTCACATTAGATTGCGTTGAAGTGATCTCATGAACGAAGGTGCTACAGCCATCGGCCATCCCACCTTGTTTTTTTTTTTTCAATTCAAAAGTAGTACACAGCTGTGTGGTGAGAAGCTTGCTTCCCAACCACATGGTTCCAGGTTCAGTCCCACTGCATGGCACTTTGGACAAGCGTCTTCTATTAGAGCCTTGGGCTGACCAAAACCTTGTGAGTGGATTTGGTAGATGGAAACTGAAAAAAGCTCATTGAGTATGAGTGTGTATGCATATATATATATATATATACAATCAATGAGAAGGCGCATGGCTCAGTGGTTAGAGCGTCGAGCTTACGATCGCGAGGTTGTGAGTTCGAATCTCGGACCGGGCTGCATGTTGTGTTCTTGGGCAAGACGCTTAATTTCACGTTGCTCCAGTTCACTCAGCTGTAGAAATGAGTTGCCACATCACAGGTGCCAAGATGGATCGGCCCCTTTGCCCCTTTCCCTTGGATAACATTAGTGGTGTGGAGAGTTTGCATGAGTGACTGCTGGCCTTCCATAAACAACCTTGCTCGGAATTGTGCCTGGGAGGGTAACTTTCTAGGTACAATCCCATGGTCAGTCATATATATGTGTGTGTGTGTGTGTGTTTGTGTGTGTCTGCGTTTGCCCCCCCCCCCTCCAACATCGCTTGACAACCGATGCTGGTGTGTTTATGTCCCCGTAACTTAGCGGTTCAGCAAAATGGAACGATAGAATAAGTACTAGGCTTATTTGCTCGACTAAAGGCGGTGCTCCAGCATGGCCACAGTCAAATGACTGAAAAGAGTAAAAGGTTTGTATCTGAAAAAAAAGGAAGTCGATTAACGTTTGAAAAGCATGAGGCTCGTAACTAACAGCACAACCACCAACACATTCAAAACGATTTTCGTGTTCATCGACTCAACGTTGTTTTGTTTCTCATTTCTAATGGGATTTTAATATGAAATCTTAAACTAAAGAAAAACAAAATTGAAACGAAAAAAAAAAAAAAGAAAAAAAATGTTCAAACCCTGGACATGATTACCGCCTACACAAGGGAGAAAGAAACCTAGAAGCATGTGTTTGCTATTCAGACCTAGCAATAACAATCATTTCACTGTCCAACAAAAACATCGTAAAATACAAACTAAATTCTTTTAAACAATTGGAGCAAATGAAGTGGATGACAGTCACCATATACATCCCAAACTTATATCACCAATGAAGACAGGAACCAACGAATAATTACGTACATGGTAGCTGGCCAAAGCTAGAGATAGCAGTTATATCTATCCTCAAATTACAACCGTGGTCTCTACATAGGATGTGAATTTAATAATCCATTGATATCACAGGAATATGTATCATACGTCAAAATGAAGCTGGTCCTCTGTGGATCACATCCCTACTTCTCAACATAGTCACCGTTTCTCTCAATAGCAATGTTCCACCTTCGAATGAGAGCATGTATCCCTGCACCGTAAAATTCGTCACTGGACTATCATCTCTTCGGCCCCATGAAAGAGGGTTTGAGAGGCAAACATTATTCCAGTGACGAGGAAGTGAAAACTGTAGTGAAGAAGTGACTCAAAGAACAGTCAAAAGAATTTTACGGAGCATGGATACATGCTCTCATTCGAAGGTGGAACATTGCTATTGAGAGAAACGGTGACTATGTTGAGAAGAAGGGATATGATCCACAGAGGACCAGCTTCATTTTAACGTATGATACACGTTCCTGTGTTGGTAAATAATACCTGTCCTAAACAAAATGGCATTACTTTTTGACTCACCCTCGTACTATAGCACCAAACTGATCCAAGCCTTGTGAGTGGATTTGGTAGATGGAAACTGAAAGAAGCTCGTCCTATGTGTGTGTGAGAGAGAGAGAAAGAGAGAGAGAGAGAGAAAGAGAGAGAGTGTGTGTGTGCGCGCGTTTATCACTCAACACCGTCTGACAACCGGTGCTGTTTTGTTTATGTTCTCATAAATTAGCGGTTTGGCAAAAAAAACCCCGATAGAATAAAAAAAACATCTAGAAAAACTGAAAACCGAAAGTTGACTAGACTCTTCAAGGCGATACTCCAACACGGCCGCAGTCCAATAACTGAAATAAATAAATAAACGATGTATGCATGCTACAGTTTAGCCCCAGGTCAAGCGCCGACCAAGTGGACTGAACCAGACATTACAACCATGACCAGTTCTTCATGTTAAAGACAAACAGAATAATATGTAGACCTGATACTGTCATATGATGGTGGTATGAGAGAGAGATTTAGGTCGAGCGAAGGCGTTGAGAAACCTTTAACTCGTATGCATAAATGCTATATATACGTTATTTTTATACGTTGGTGTATATATATATATATATATACGAGAGAGAGAGAGTAAAGTATTCATCGAAGTGTATATGATGAAGAGACGTAGAAAAGGGTATATTTCCGTGAGTACGTGTTTTTGTTGCGACTTAAATACCATTGACAACAATAATAGTCTAAACGAATGTATATACATGTCTACGGCTGTGTATTTATGTAAAGTATAGATTACGTCCAAACACTCAGAACAATGTGTGTATATATACAATATATATATATATATATATATATATATATACACACACACATTTACATATACATTATTTAAACTACGTGTATACAGGGGTATAGTTTCACGTCCATTACGTCTCGTACATAAACACACACACACATATATATATATATATATATATATATATATATATAT
>NC_069001.1:10942866-10952227 GCF_001194135.2 Octopus bimaculoides | reverse complement strand
ATCGCTACAGACAACAATCACAGAGAAAAACGGTAGAAATATAATAAGTTTCACCTCCACCCCTCACCCTCCCGCTCCATCGTTTGCTTACCAACCACTTTCTTCGTTTTCTTTCTCGCCCTCAATCTTTCCTCCGACTCCTCCGACTCCGACTTCGACTCCTCCGACTCCTCCACCTCCCTACTTTCCGTTTACGATATCAGTTGTTTAGTGTGTTGGTGTAATTGTTTATTTTATTTTATTTCTTTTTGTTTTTTTTTGTTTTTTTGCCTCTCACGTCTCATCACGAGAAAAGAACATTAGGAGAGAGAGGGGGAGGGAGAGGAGGGATAGAGAGAGAGAGAAAGAGGGGACAAGAGAGAGAGAAAGGTCTTTTCATCATTACAGAAGAATTTTGGAATTGAGAGAGAGAGAAGGACATAGAAACGAAGGATACCAAGAGAGATAGCGAAAGAGGGATATAGATAGATAGATGGATACATGGATAGACAGAAAGATAGATAGGTAGACAAACAGATAGCTGATTGATAGATAGATAGATGGTTGGATAGATAGATAGAGAGACAGAAGGGAGAAAGATTTTCATGTCCAGAGAGAGTGTTAGTGGAGAGAGGAGAGAAGGGGAGAAAGCAAGCAAGAAAGAAAGAAAGAAAGAGAGAGAGAGAGAGAGAGAGAGAGCAGGTCATCAGAGAAGGATATTTAGTGAGAATAAGAAGTATACGGAAAGTTAAAAAACAAAAAAACAAACAAAAAAAAAGCAGGAGAAAGGAAAAAAGGAAAAAATATAATTAGCGTGTAAGGTGGCAACAGGATAGAGTTGAGAGAAGGAAAAACAGAGAGAGAGAAAGAGAGAGAGAAGAAAGAGGGGGGGAGAGCACATCAAGGAAGGGATGGAAAGAATAGAGGAGGAGAAAATCAAATCACACTAACAACATACACACTATACAGACTTACGTACATTATATATACATACACTCCTAATTGAAAACAACTCGGCAGGAGTGAAATAACATACACCGCCTATCTACACACACAGAATACACATGTATGCATGTATGTGTGTGTTAACGACCTTACATATCGAGCACTGTGTAAGTGGGTGTGTATGTGTGTATGTATATATATATAGATAGATATGTGCGTGTATGTATGTACATATATATGTATATAAACGACCTTATGTACTGAGCGCTCCTTCCCTGCGTTATGTGTGTGTGTGTGTGTATTTAGCTGTCTGTCTCACTGATCCCCTCTAATACACATTTTAGTTTTGACCAGTCACAGCAGCTGTCGACAGTGAGTGCGCACGCACCTTACACACACACTGTGTATGTGTGTGTATTTATCTATATGAAGGAGAGAGAGAGAGAGAGAGATACAATAGATCGCGCAAAACCAGTTAAAATTGCATTTAGCTGTCTAATGATATAAGGGACATATACATATATATATATACATACATAGATACATACATAGATAGATAGATAGATAGATAGATAGATAGAGAGTGAGTGCACGAATTAATAAGACGGCTCTGCTCTCAAAGAAAATGAAGCGTCACATGGATACAGTGCTGACATAAGCGATCCCTGGCAGAAATGGGAACTGAGGAAGAGAGAAAAAACAGAAAAAGAGAGACAGCGACAGAAAAGAATACGTATTACACGTATACAGAGACACAATGAGTCTTGATTAGGGAGATCCTTTATTAAGAAGAATAGCGAGAAATGAAAGGTAAGACACACAAACATACAGAGAGAGAGAGAGAGAGAGAGAGAGAGAGAGAGAGAGAGAGAGAGAGAGAAGGAAGACGACGAGAAGAAACGGAGGTAATTGGTAGGTGACATGAAGGTGGTACAATGTAGTTTATATACAAACAATGATAGAAAGAGGAAAAAAAGAAGAAACGCATCTTCGTAGTTACTGCTCTAACTACGGATGATAACCTTACTGTTTAATGAGAAGTATAAAGAATACGACCAATAAGAAAGACACAATCACACACGCACACACACACACACAGACGAGTATATACATTACACCTGCTTTGGGTTAAAGATTAGGAACAATTCGTGAGAAAAAAATATACAAGTTGAGGTTTATTGTGTGCTTTAATTAGATTCACCGCCATCGACATCATCATAAGGAGGAAAACTAATTTACAAGCAGCCGCCTCGCTTCTAACATCGACCGCAATTCCTTCCTCTCCTTCCTTCCTCTCTCCTCTACCCTCCACGCTATCACACAAGCCACAACATTGCACTAACCACACAGCAATGCTGTTACAGTCACAACTGACGTTGTCGTATTAACGGCTTCAACGCAAATCACAACACTACATTAATTTATAATTCTCACTAGTAAGTATATGTTGTTGTTGTTGGCACTCCGTCGCTTACGACGTCGAGGGTTCCAGTTGATCCGATCAACGGAACAGCCTGCTCGTGAAATTAACGTGCAAGTGGCTGAGCACTCCACAGACACGTGTACCCTTAACGTAGTTCTCGGGGATATTCAGCGTGATACAAAGTGTGACAAGGCTGACCCTCTGAATTACAGGCACAACAAAAACAGGAAGTAAGAGTGAGAGAAAGTTGTGGTGAAAGAGTACAGCAGGGTTCGCCACCATCCCCTGCAGGAGCCTCGTGGAGCTTTTAGGTGTTTTCGCTCAATAAACACTCACAACGCCCGGTCTGGGAATCGAAACCGCGATCCTATGACCGCGAGTGCGCTGCCCTAACCACTGGGCCATTGCGCCTCCACAGTAAGTATATGACCAGTGCACAAACCACAACAGAATCACGATAGCTATAATCTCCATAAGTGCTCTGCTTAAACACCACCACATCAACATCATTAAACTATACTGCACTAACCACTACCACCACCACCGGCACACCTTGTGACCCCACATTCAACACTATACTCTAACCACTTCAATAAACATAAAAAGAAAAAAAAAGCGAGAGGTAGATATGTCAGAATAGACGGGGATGGGTGAAAGAGAGAGGTCACAATTGCGGGAAGAGAAATGCCTTAGTGTAAATCTGAGAGACCTGTCACAATAAAAAGGGAAGGGAACACGTCACGTTTGAAAGGAAGTCAGAGACAGACGGACGGACACGTCTCTCTCTCTCTCTCTCTCTCTCTCTTAACTGTGCTGTATTTTACTTTTACCTTCACGCTTTCTCTCCTCCTGCTTCTCTTTTACAGAGAATAAAGCTCACCTGTAAAATAACGAGAAAAAAGGAGTTTCATTCACTTCCTGATCGTTCTATTGCTTTTGTCCCAGGTCAGCTCTGATACAACAAAAAACGATTTAGTTGTACCGTGTCTCCTCTCTCTTTCTCTCTCTCTCTCTCAGACGTTATATCTAAATCTCATACAACGACTGAAAGGTAAAAAAACACCTTAGAGAAGTGTTCAGCAATATTAAACGGGAAAATCTTTCTTTTCTTTCTGCGATATGCAAAACGCTTCTCAGGATACTTTCTAAGTCATGATATCTGACATTTCATCCTTTACTTCAGTCACTGGACTGCGGACATAAACTTAGATATGTTTCGACCAAAGATTGATCCAGGCCATGTCTAACTTAATAGCACCACCTGATAGGATTATCTAGATCCTTTTTACAGTCAAGTTTCTTTTATGGTCCATATTGAGTGAGTTGTATTCAGGTATGGGTGGCTTGTCTGGTATTCCTTGAAGAAATCTGTCTAGACTTCGTTTAAAGCTAATAGGATTCTTTTCCTCTTTTATCTGTTTCGGGATAATGTTAAACAGGGGGGCATCGCCTTGGAGTATTTAGAATTTGAATAAATTGACCCCCACCCTCAGTCCATATTTTCAGAAGTAGTCTGATACTTATTCTATCAGATCACTTTTCCCGAACCGTTAAGTTACGACACGTAAATAAACCAACACCGGCCAACTTAGTAGAATGTGCTTCGCTGAGGTTAGTGTAATAATACCGAAACATGCTCGCTACCTTCAGCTGTTCGTTACTAAGACTGGATCAGAGTCACCCCCACCACAATCTGCATTATCTATCGCGTCCCCTAAAAATCCCCGCTTTTTTTGCTGCTTAAAATCCCTTCTCTGGGAGTTTTTCTAATTGTATATGAACATTCTCAGTTGAACGCAAGCGGCATTTTCTTTTTCAATACGGTAAGCTTTTGGTTACTTGGAGACATTTGGTTAATATTTCTAGCGGGATTGACCACCGCATAGAGTAGTGGATCTCAACCGGGGTCCATATGGCCCTTGGGGGACTTGTATAAAATCCCTGTGGCAGTGTGGTGGGAGATGGATGGACAAACAAGTTTGACCAACTGAATTTCAGCAGCAGCCGACGCACTTGTACTCACAGAGGTGTATTTAACAAGCAAGTGATATTGATATGAGACCGTGTGTTGAAACTAGAACGATTGCATCACGAAGGGCACCAGTTACCCACTCAGAGACACACGAAGACTTAACTTCACTTAAACATTTATTGTTCGTTCTTTTTTCTTTTTAATATGGCGTCATAATTTTCGTCGCTCGAAACTACAACCCTGGTCACTGACATCGTGAGAGACACTGTGTCGCAGGTTCGAGTGACGAAAATTCTGATGCTATATTACAACTAAGCAGTTCGGTACCAGACTTTAAAAAAAAAAAGTACTAGAATCGATTTATTTCATTAAACTCATTGAAGCGGTGCTCCAGCATTGCTACAGTCGAATGACAAACAAGTAAAATATAATAAAATAAAATAAGGCTTGTAAATATTTATATATAAATTTACGAAATGGCAAAATAACAGAGCATTGGATAAAATGTGCTGCATTAATGCGTTATATCTCTTTGTTACGAGTTCAAATCCCGCGGATGTTGACTTCCCGGACAAAACGGCGCCACTCCGACAGTTTTATATATATGTATGTATATATATATATTTTACTTGTTTCAGTCATTTGATTGTGGCCATGCTGGGGCACCGCCCTCAGGAGTCTTAGTTGAACAAATCGACCCCCAACGCTTTGGTCGGCCCAAGGCTATAGAAGACACTTGCCCAACATGTCACACAGTGAGACTGAACCCAGAGCACGTTGTTTCGAAGCAAGCTTCTTACCACAGACAGACAGACAGACAGATAGATAGATAGATATAAAAGGCTAAAGCCACAAGCAAGCAGAATCAGCGCATCGGGAAAATGCTTTGCGGTATTTCTTCTGACTCTTCACATACTGGGTTCAAATTCCGGTGAGGTTAACTTTGCCCTTTCATCTCTTAAGGGTTGACAGGAATAAAGAACCAGTCAAGTACGAGTTCAATGTAATCGACTGGTTCCCTCCTCCAAACCTCAGGCCTTAACAGAAACAAATAGATCAGGGGACAATAAAGAAGACGCTGAAACACGTACCCTCCCATCAAATTTGTCTTTCCCCAAAGTAAGATGAACAAGATTTGGTTGCTATTTCTAGCAGGTCGGTTTGGCCACAAAACGGCCGCCATCTCATGGTTCATCCTTATTTGTTTCGTTGTTAATAGTTAAAACTTAAGCCGTACCCATTAACAGATGTCAGTATATATACAAGCGAACTGTTAGCATGGTAGGACGGCAGCGGCGGAGGCGAAAACGGCATAAGCAACAGGATAGGCCGAGAGAAGAGGGGACGAGGACAGAAATGTGTGTGTGTGTGTGTGTGTGTGCTGTAAAACATTCCAAATATTTCATTTGGAGGAAATCAGGTTTTAAAGTAATTATAGCCCATTCAGGAGGTACACAAATATTTATTTTATATCCTCGCTACCAACCGAGACACCTTCCTACTCCGTGTGTGTGTGTATATCTGGTTATCTATGTGAGCGCGCGCGTGTGTGTGTGTGTATGAATGAGAGAGAGAGAGAGAGAGAGAAAGAGAGTGGGATAAACAGAGAGAAAGAGGTAGTAAGGCGAGAGAGAAGAGGCGAAATACATAGAGAAAGAAAGACAGTAAAAAGCGCTGTATCCCGATCACTCGAGAGGAGGAGAGAAAAGATGAAACAGAGAGAGGAAGAGAGGGAGGAGGATGAGAAGAGACGAAGGGAGTAACGGAGCGAGAGTAAGGCTGAACAGCAGAAGTTCTCAACCATTCCCAGCCCCTTAGAGATCCCTTTGATTCCTATTTTACAGAACTGGAGCCCCATAGCCATTCATCGCATATAAAAAGTCTTACGATATTTTTCTACTTACATATTATTAGGAACTGAGTGAAAAAAAATTAGAATATTTCGTGCATCGTATAAACCAGGGGTTTTCAAACTTTTTGACTTGCGGACCCCTTTATATTTCAGGCTTTACCTTATAAACGCTTATGAAATTTATACATAAATATTTGCTTAAAATAACATATATTTTTACATTTGTTTATTTAACAGTATTTAACAAATAGGTTTATTGTCAATTAAAAGAGTTCGATTAAAAACCATATATAAAATCAAATTGCCCATAAAAAGTATTTGCTGTTCACGGACCCCCTGTCTTGTCCTTGCGGACCCCCTCCTGTCTTGTCCTTGCGGACCCCCTGTGGTCCGCGGACCACAGTTTGAAAACCACTGGTATAAACGATTTCCTGCTTATAAATTTTAACAAGGGCCATTTGGATCCGAGTTGAGGACCGCTGATGTACACCGACGTGTAGAGCAAGCACATAAACGCAGAAAGGTATCACCTGACAGTGAAGTTTTTCTTAATCTTTAACTGGATTAAGAGAAACTGCCCAGACGTAAAGAAAGCCATCTTCCATGTTTACACACACAGGCACACGCGGAATAGGAAGGTGTCTCGGTTGGTAGCGAGGATATAAAAAAAATATATATCTTTTATCTTGCTTTCACTTATTAGACTACGGCCATACTGGGGCACCGCCTTGAACAATTTTTCAGTCGAACGAATCGACTCCCCGGTACTCGGTTTTTGTAAAGCCTGGTACTTATTCTATCGGTCTCTTTTGCCGAACCCGCTAAGTTACGGGAACGTAACCACACCAACACCGCTGGCAAGAAGTGGTGGTGGTGGTGGGGACAAATAGACACACACACGTTGGACTTCTTTTTGTTTCCATCTACCAAATCTGCTGGCTATAATAGAAGATACTTGCTCAAAGTGCCACGCAGTGGAACTGAACCCAGAACCATGTGGTTAGGAAGCAAGCTTATCACACAGCCACGCCAGATATGTTTACTATGCGTGTGTGTGTCTTCTTAAATAAACAGTGGGGTGAAGGGGAAGAATCGATTATATCGATCTCACCAACCGACTGCTTATTTTATCGACAGCGTCAATGTGAAAAGCTAAGTCGCCATCGATGAGATTGGAATTCAGACAGTCAAAGAACTAAACCTTCATTTTGTCTGAAACTCGTCGATCTTCTACCACTGGTTCTGGCAACCCATTTACCATGTTAAAACTCACAGCGAGCTGACCGGCCATCACCACCACTATCGCCACCCTGTGGTGTTTGACGATGTCTCTTCGTCCTGAATTCAATTCCTGGCCCACCTCTGCTTAGTCTTCTATCCTTTCGAAGCTGATATGCGCTCAACGTAATCGACTGTCTTCGAGAAGACAGTAAACGGTAAAAGACCTCTTTCGGTCTTGAATGACCATGGGATTGCACCTAGGAAGTTCCCCTCCAAGGCACGAGTCCGGGCAAGGTTGTTTGTGGAAGACCAGAGCATCATGCATACCAGCCGCCCTCTTCATGCCACTGACGTTATCCAAGGGAAAGGCAAAGGGGCCGATACAGCTTGGCACCATGTGATGTAGCAACGTGAAGAAAAGTGTTTTGCTCAAGTACACAACAAACAGTCTGGTCCAGGAATCGAAATCACAACCTCACGATTGAAAGCCCAACGCCTTCACCTAGAAGAGAGTACTGTCGCTCAAACGAGATCAGTCCAATAAAAAATAAGATTGATCTGTGTGTGTGTGTGTGTGTGTGTGTGTGTGTGTGTGTGTGTTTGTTTCTGCTTGGTTGTGTGGTTTGGAAGTTCGCTTAGCAACTTCATTGTTTCTAGTTCGGTTCCACTGCGCGGGAACTGAGGCAAGTGTCTTCTTGTATAGCCCCGAATTAACTAATGCCTTGTGAGTGAATTTCGTTGACGGAAACTGAATGGAAGCTTGTGGTACATATGTAGATGTGAGTTTCTGTGTGTGTGAGGGGAAAGCAGCGTGTTTGCCCTTCCGTCTCCCTACTCTATCGCTTGGTAACCGCTCTTAGTTACGTCACCGCAAATTAACGGTTCGCTTAAAAAAAAAACAAAAAAAAATTGGGCGATCTTTCAGTATGATTACCTAAATATCGGCCTTTTCCGTAAAAAGTGTCTTCGGCGATCTTTACCAAAGATCGCCTTTTTCCGTAACACCCGTACAATCTTCACTACGGTGTTAGGGTTAGGGCTTTAGTGTCAGGGTTAGGGTTTTACGGTTAGGGTTAGTGTTACGGTTACCGTTAGGGACAGAATTCCCTAACGCAAACCCTAAAACCCAAACCCTAATCGTAAAACTAACCCTAACCCAAACTCTAAACCCTTCAAAATAAATCGCTCTCTCTCTCTCTCTTTCTCTATGTCTTTCGCTGTTATGACATCGTTTCCCTGTTTCTCTCCAACACTTTTTACGGAAAAGGCCGATATTTAGGTAACCGTACCGAAAGATCGCCAAAAACGGCGATAGAGAACGTATCCAGGTTCACTCGTTCGACAAAACTTTTGGAGGCCAATGCTTACAGTCCAACGTGTTTACCCTAATTCGGTCTCGATCCTGAAGCCCGGACAAATTCCGCATTTGAAGAATGTGAAAAGTCAATACACAGAGAGAAGACACACACGCAGTGACAAAGAAGGAACATGATACAGAGGAACGATGTGGGGAGATGAAAACAACGAAGAGCAAAGTATGGCAGCCATTGCAGAGAATTTTTGTATGGCCGTTTATCAATGTCTTAGAAATAGCTACCTGCACAGCAGATTAGCAGTAATCTAGTGTTGACAATGAAGATATTGGCTGGATTTACCATAATGGAGTCGATAGACAGAGAGATATAGGAAGAGAGGTGATACTGTACGTGTTAAAACTAGAGAAAGTGGGGGAAAAAAAAAACAGAATGCATGCTTAGAGAGAGAGAGAGAGAGAGAGAGAAAGAGAGAGAGAGAGAGAGAGAGAGAGTGAAGCGATAGGGGTAGAGACAGAGAGAGAGAGAGTGAAGCGATCGGGGTAGAGATAGAGAGAGAGTAGCGATGATAACGATTACGTCACCTTTCACTGACGCACGGACAGTGGACAGAGATGTAGCTGAGATGTGAATGGAGAAGATTGCGTTATATACAT
>NC_069001.1:10940439-10941854 GCF_001194135.2 Octopus bimaculoides | reverse complement strand
TTTAAAATATATTCAGAAAGGGCGAGAGGGAGAAAGTTGAGACAAAGTTTGAAATAAATGAATGAAGACGAAAAGTCAAAAGTCTAAGTTCGATTAGCAAATAAAACGGCAGTTCAATAAAGCTGTAATTTAGTCCCAAGTCAAAAATAAATTGAACAGAGCTATCTTGTATTTTTTGCTTGTTACAGGCATTAGACTGCGGCCATGCTGGGTCACCGCCTCGAAAATTTCTTAGTGGAAATAATCGAGCTCAATCCTTTTCTCACAATAGTATGGCCGGCCCAAGGCTATAGCAGAGGACATTTGCCCATGGAACTCTACAGACAGATCGACTGTTTGAGCGCCATGAGACTTCCAATAAAAGAAAGAAGTAAAAAAAAAAAAAGAAAGAATAAACGAATAACTCTCGAGCCAATACGGGGACGTCAACACACCAACAGCGGTTATCAAGTGGTGATAGAAGGGGTACGAACACAAAGAGACACACATATTGGATACTGCTAGTCTTATTATATTCTTTTACTTGTTTCAGTCATTTGACTGCGGCCATGTTGGAGTACCGTCTTACAGAGTTTTAGTCGAACAAATTGACTGACCCCAATTGCTTATTCTATCGGTCTTTTGGGGGGGATGTAAACACAACAACACCGGTTGTGAAGTGGTGATGGGGAGGGGACAAACAAACTCACCATATATATATATATATATACGAAGCGTTTCTTTCAGTTTCTGTCTACCAAATCCACTCACAAGGATTTGGTTAGCCTGAGGCCACAGTAGAAGACACTTGCCAGCCTAAGGAACTACGCATGGGAGTGAACCCGGAACCATGGAATTGGGAAGCAAGGTTCTTACCACACATCTATGCCTGCGCCCATACACATATATAACACTCACTGAAGGAAAGCTAGAGTGGGATAGATCTGGGCTAAATAACATCGAATATATATATATTTTAAATGTTGCATTGCAGATTTTTAAATATATTCTAAATTACGAACAATATCGGAAGAAAGAGATAACTGATCGAAGATAAACAGGAAAAAAATAAATAAATAAATAAAAGAATTAAAACAGAGAGGAGAGGGGGAGAAAAAATGAGACCCATAATTAAGACAAAAGCGAGAAAACGAATGAGAAACAGAATGAAAAAGTCGATAGCAATTCGGAAATCAGAATGAAGAGTTTGGTTAAGAAGAGAGCGGCGTGGAGGGAAGTACGTGGGTGCTGCAAAATCGTGTTTTGGTGATATGCTTATGTTGGAAAGTTTTCTGGGAGTTGGAGATAAAATGAGAAATGAGACAAGATCAATGTACGACTGAAAGAACTAATAAATAATATATTACCGATATTTAAAACTCACTTGTAGCAACTGGTACAAGTGTTCTTGTCACGTTAATGTCATATACATACAT
>NC_069001.1:10937321-10939656 GCF_001194135.2 Octopus bimaculoides | reverse complement strand
TATATATATATATATATATATATATATATATATGGTGTGTGTGTGTGTGTGTGTGTGTATGAATGAAAGTAAGCCTACACGTGTATGTGTGTACGTGAAGGTGTTTTTAATTTATTTTAAAGCAAATAGATAACTTATAAGTGCTGCGACTGTAGCAGAAGCGGTCGAGACCTAATCCTCACAGTATGACATCGAGTTCAAATTAAGGGTTTTATTTTAGCTTTAATGCTGAGGGGATTTAATACGCTGCTGAAGTTGGTTCGCCTGCCACAATGACGTGCCTCCTTGTCACAATCAAAATTTATTTTTTTAAAACACAACTTTTTAACTTAATTTGCTTTTGGCTTCTTTTCCTTTTTTCGCTGTGCATGTGTGTGTTAAGAATCATTTTCTAACCAAATGACGTTGAGCAACGTCCATGCATGTTTTTTTTTAAGAGCCTACATGGCTGAGAGAGGCGGTTATCTTCAGACTGGGACAAATCCTTGTTGTGCTCTAAGAGAGAGTTAGTGGTGATGTTAAACCGGGTTAACGAATGAAGTGTATCATCGCTAATTACTTCGATTACAGGTATTTTCAAACGTACAAAAAGAAGCCTATAGAAAGGTAAGATTTCTAGCCTAGAATTTAATCAATATTTCAAAAAAACGTACACATAGAAGCCTATAGAAAGGTAAGATTTGTAGCCCAGAATTTAATCAATATTTAAAAAAAACGTACACATAGAAGCCTATAGAAAGGTAAGATTTCTAGCCCAGCATTTAACCAAAGGACATTGTGATACAGCAACTTTTGAACACTTCCAATTCCTACAATAGATCTTTACAAACGTATAGAGTTAGTTCTTAGTTGTAGCTGCGCCTAAAAGTTCAAATTTACAGAAAACAAAAAAAAACGAAAGCAGGTGAGGGGACAACAATCAGGTGTATTAATTAGTTCGACGCTCGGGAACAACGGACCTGAGATGTAACCGACACCAGCAACAACCGCAAAGCCTATCGTTGCGACATCAAAGAGCCAGCTGTGATACATATGAAGTATTACAAAATAATTAATTAAATAAATAATTGTAAATAGCTAATTTGTACATATTGTACACACGTTACTAAATAAAACACTATAGGTAATATCGCATTTATGAGAGCTAGTTTAGACTGGGTAGCGGGCAGGTGGGGGAGGGCGACCTACTTAGGGCCAAGGAATTAAGACGGTTTCATCCCATTTCTTGTGCCTTGTATATTTCGGGATAGGGGGGTAAATCGATAATAGTGACCCCCACTACTCAGTCTGTACTTATTTTATCGACCTCGAAAGGATGAAAAGGCAAAACCCACCTTGGCGAAATTTGAAGTCAGAACGCAAAGACGGACGAAATTGTATTTAGTCAAGCAAGTTAACTATTTTGCCAGCTCGCCGCCTTACTGAGCCTCATATATCCTTATCTACTACAGACAAGGTCCGAAATGTTTGGGGAGGGAGCCAGTCGATTAGATCGACCCAGTACGCAACTGGTACTTAATTTATCGTTCCCGAAACTTCGGCGATATTCGAAATCAGAACGTAAAGACAGACGAAATACCACTAAGCATTTCGCCCGGCGTGCTAACGTTTCTTATTTCTTTATTGCCCACAAGGGGCTAAACATAGAGGGGACAAACAAGGACAAACATAGAGGGGACAAACAAGGACAGACAAAGGGATTAAGTCGATTACATCGACCCCAGTGCGTAACTAGTACTTAATTTATCGACCCCGAAAGGATAAAAGGCAAAGTCGACCTCGGCAGAATTTGAACTCAGAAGATAACGGCAGACGAAATACTGCTAAGCATTTCGTCCGGCGTGCTAACCGTTTCTGCCAGCTCGCCGCCAGTACATGTGTATGTGTGCGTGTGTAAATGTCTGCCTGTGTGTGTCTTCAAGTGCATGCGAATGTGTGTAATGTGTGCATGCCTGCGTGCGTGCGTGCGTATCTATGCTTCTATGCGTACGTTTGTATGCATGCCTATTGCTGTGCCAAAGCGTGTGTGTGTGTGTGTGTGTGTTGGCTGCTTATTTATAGAATTATTTTAAAAGAAATTGAAAAACTTAATTTCTTAAACATATCACCTGACAAAATACATTGATATTTATAAACACATGCAAACAGATGCACAAACAGATGCGCGCACACGCACACACACACAACCAGGCAACTTGCCTCTACATATGCACATGTAAAACAAGCACAAGGACAAATTTTAATTAAAAAATTACAATAATGATCACAGCTGGTGAGAGTAGTTACATATGGATACATACACTTCTTGCATAATATATATATATATATATATATA
>NC_069001.1:10935416-10937124 GCF_001194135.2 Octopus bimaculoides | reverse complement strand
AGTCAAAGGACTGTATTATGCTATGTCTACTTTAGCATGGTGTCTACGGTTGGATGCCCTTTCTAATGCCAAACACTTTGTAAGGTGCACTTGGCATATTTTCTTGTTTTTTTTTTAGGGCACCAACACCAATGAGGTTGCCATGTAATTCGCAAGACCGGAGAGACTGCTTGACTGAATGGGGGAGTATAGTAGAGAGAGGAGGAGGAAGATTTATGCAAAGAGTTGAGAGGTTGAAGTATGACAGACGGCCGGAAATGGGTTTGTTGGTGTAGAGGAGATGCATGGCTACCCCCCCCCCCCCATATCAAGAGTGGAAGTAACTGAGGAGGAGCTGGAAAAGATATGACAGTGGGTACACTGCAGGTACACAGACAAAACATACACCTTAACCGGCACCGAGATCTGACAGTCAAAATAGTTAAAATACATTCTATACTTTTCCTGTCACAAAATCCTAGTAATCACAGAGAAACCACCCTCATTAACTGTAGGAGCGTTGGTCATAAAAATAGACGTTTGGCCTAGGATCAGCCTTGACTGAACGAATTTATAATCAAGGGAGTTCCAGCCATGCCGAACAATGAAGACTCTTCTAAATGGTTACTCACTATATTAGAAACAACAGAAAGATTCTTACCCCTTCCTCAGTGGTTTGCATCCTCTTTCTAAACTGATTATCGATTGGACAGAGAGTTGTCATGTCCCAGATTATTTTTATACCAAATCCCCGTCATCCTAGAAGGCCCACACAACTACATCTCGCTATCTGTTTTGATTTTAGCTTAGTTTTCTTCCCTTTATGGCTGGATGCCCTTCCTGTCACCATCCACTTTACATAGTGCAGTGTGAGCACGTTATCGTGGCACAAGCATTAGAGAGGTCGTCATGTCCACAGCAAGACTACAGGCTCCTTTTCACCCCAACACTACATAGTCAGGTTACTACACGATACACCCGTTTAATACTTTGGTTAGAAACCATAACACAAACATCTTAAAGACAAAGAAGGACTCGACGGATAAAGGTGTCCAAATAGTAGTAGTCGTAGTAGTAGTATAGCTGTATATTGACCTATGAGGCACAGTGCAAAATCTATTTTGTCAAGCAAGTAACTGCTTCTATAAAGCAACACCAGTCGAGCTCTGTACAGTGGAACGACAACGACAAAACCAACACCTGTGACACGGGACTTTCCAGCAGGTGTTATATCTCTTTATTTTCCTATCAAATTACATTCGTCCGTTTAGTTTGTTAATAGATGTCATGAAATCAAACTTAAGAGAGAGAGAGAGAGATCTTAAATAAAAGTGGATGCACATTCCAACACGTAAGCGTTGGTTTTGAACTTCAGAAGTTAGACTCATACACACATGTATATACATATACATACACGTATATACACGCATACACACACACATATATGTATGTGTGTGTATATATATATATATATATATATATATATATATAATAAGGGTAGTTATAAAACTAACAATAATAATAATAAGAAGAAGAATAAGAATAGTGTTAACCCATTCAGTAAGTTAAAGCATAGGCCAAGATCCAACGATAGTGTACCAGGGGCTGAAAGTAGTAGGCTTAAGTTTTTTAGGGATAATAATGTAGGTTGTCATTCTAGGAAACAGGATAGTCTATGGTTCATCGTCCCTTATGAGAGGCAAGTAAAATCAAATTTAGTTAGTTTATT
>NC_069001.1:10931373-10932620 GCF_001194135.2 Octopus bimaculoides | reverse complement strand
TATGTATGTGTGTGCATGCATGCGTGAGAGAGAGTTTGTGCATGCGTGTGTGTGTGTGTGTGTGTGTGTGTGTGTGTAATGTAATTGGTACTGACAGAGTTAATGTCTTATTTTTGTTGCTGTTGTAAGGGTGTGAGACAGAAGAGAGAGATATTCAGGTGTTCTCTATTGTGTGTGAACGTGTGGATATGTGTGCATACTAATATATATTATGTATATGTGTGTGTGTGTGTGTGTGTGCATATGCATGTTTATATAAGTGCATCACATATATACATATATATATATTTAGTAGATGAAGCTGTGGTGGTGCATGTGCTATTGTATTCATGAAGGTAGTTGTTGCAGTTTCGGTTGTAGTGTTTTTATAGAGATGGTACAGTGTGTGTGTGTGTGTGTGTGTGTGTGTGTGTGTGTGTATGCTGCCATCATAGATGTGGTAATGTAGCAGCAGCAGTGATGCATAACAAAAGTAGTTGCATATTGATCACACACACACACACACACACACACACACACACACACACACACACACACACAGAAAGGGTGTCCATAAACTCTCTATACAATATGTAGCTTAAAAGCATGGAAGTTGTAAAAATAATTTACAGACACTGTATATATACACACACACACACACATACAAACACACAAACAAGCTTACATAAACATGCGTAAGCACATATGTCAACAACGTTTAATGTCCATTCGCCATGTTGGCATAGGACAGTTGCAGGCAATGGTCGTGTGGTTAAGATGTCTGACTCCCATCCACATGGTTCTGGGTTCAGTCCCACTGTGTTCCGTTATGACAGCATGATAGTTGTAAAGAAGCATCACTGTCATACAAGCCAGTATATACGACGAGCTTCTTTCAGTTTCTTTCTACCAAATCCACTCACAATGGTCGGCCCGAGGCTATAGTAGAAGACACTTGCCCAAGGTGCCACGCAGTAGGACTGAACCCGGAACCATAATTAAATACTGGCTTCAAATTTTGGTACAAGGTCAGCAAATTCAGGAGTTGGGTTGTTAAGTCAATTAGAACGACCCCAGTGCTCAACAGGTACTTATTTTCATTCATCCTGAAGGGATGAAAGGTGAAGCTGACCTCAGCGGAAATTGAACTCAGAACATAAAAAACTGATGAAATGCCACAAAGCATTTTGTCCAGTGTGCTAACGATTCTGCTAGCTCACCACCTTAATGATAATAACCCTTTCTACTATAGGCACAAGGCCTGAAAT
>NC_069001.1:10928545-10930953 GCF_001194135.2 Octopus bimaculoides | reverse complement strand
TGGCTCTTGTGTGGGGTTGTTGTAGGATTCTCGAGCGAGATCGTTGCTGGTGCCCCTGGGCTGGCTCCTGTGCGGGTGACACATGAGGTTTCTCGAGCGAGATGAGCATGGCCGTTGCCAGTGCCGCCTGACTGGCCTTCGTGCGGGTGACACGTAAAAGCACCCACTACACTCTCGGAGTGGTTGGCGTTAGGAAGGGCATCCAGCTGTAGAAACACTGCCAAATCAGATTGGAGCCTGGTGTAGCCATCTGGTTTCACCAGTCCTCAGTCAAATCGTCCAACTCATGCTAGCATGGAAAGCAGACGTTAAACGACGACGACGATGAATGTTATTAGAAATTGCATTAAAAAACTGCCAAAATACTTTGTGTATTGGAGAACTATAAGCAATTTATTGCACATGAATTTTAACAAGAAAATAAGGTAAAGTTACTTTTTTTGAGTCCTGCCGGATCGTAAAGGGCAGCTTCCCAGTTTGCGTCGCAGGATCACTCATTTCTTATTTCTTTATTGCCCACAAGGGGCTAAACATAGAGGGGACAAACAAGGACAGACAAGAAGATTAAATCAATTACATCGGCCCTAGTGCATAACTGGTACTTAATTTACCCTGAAAGGATGAAAGGCAAAATCGAATTTGGCGGAATTTGAACTCAAACGTAATAGCAGATGAAATACCGCTAAGCATTTCGCCCGGCGTGCTAACCACTCTGCCAGCTCGCCATCTTCTTATTACTCATTTCTGCCAGCTGAGTGGACTGGAGCAACGTGAAATGAAATGTCTTGCTCAAGAACATAACGCGTCGCCTAGTCCAGGAATCGAAACCACAATCTTACGATCATGAGTCCAACACATTAACTGCTAAGACATGTGCCTCCAAGAAATTTTTTATGGACCCTGTTGAAAACCTTAAAATCCTGTTGTCAACAACATTACTCTCTGGAATCAGCTCTTACTTTTGCTTGTTCAAGGTTTGAAGTCAACCTCACAGACACATGTTATCTTATCTTTCTTCTTCAATTTTTCATCCAACCTATTATTATATTAATGGGAGAATTCACATAAAAAACAAAAGATGAAGACAGGTGGTGCAGACAACAAACAGATGTATTAGTATAACGCTCAGGAAGTGAAAAAGTCTTTAACGTTTCGAGCCTGACGCTCTTCCACAGAAAGGAACACAGAAAGAAACAAGGAAAGAAAAAAAAAGAATGTGTAGTGGCTAGTGATCTATCATGGTGAATGCCAGACAGAAGGGTCACACAAGAGAGCTAGGAAGAAGGGGAGATAATAAGTATAAATTAGTATAAATTATTATACTAAGGTTGGCTCGTGTCAAACTGTCCCACCCATGCCAGCATGGAAGGTAGACGTTAAACGATGATGATGATGAGCTGACATTAAAATCATTTTCAAACATAGAGGCATCGACATGGCTGTGTGATAAGAAGCTTGCTTCTCAATCCCATGGTTCCAAGTTCAGTCCCACTATGTGGTACCTTGCGCAAGTGTCTTCTACTGCAGCCTCGACTCAACTAAAGCCTTGTGAGTAAATTTGGTAGGAGGAAACTGAAAGAAGCCTGTCGTATATATATATATGTATGTATCTATTGTGTGTGTTTATATGTGTTTGTCACCAACACTGCCAGACAATCGGTGTTCATCTATTTATGCACCCATAACTTAGCAGTTCGGCAAAGAGTGCCTGATAGAATAAGTACCAGGCTTGAACAAACAGAAAAGACAACTCCTGGGGTCAATTTGTTCAACTAAAATCCTTCAAGGCGGTGCCCCAGCATGGCCGCAGTCAAATGACTGAAACAAGTAAAAGAATAGAATAAAAAAATAAACATATGCATGCAAGCATACATTCCTCTGGCTTTTCTACAGATGGATGCTCATCCTGTCACCAACCTTCACCTCTTTCCCAACAAACTAATAATTACCCATGGTCATGGTTTTCATAGAGGACCAGCATAGACAACATTGCTTGAATGATGGCAATTCCTCTTCACAGTAATCACATGTCACTCACACACATGTATGATGCATACCAAATCCGCTCACTGTACACACACACACACACACACACATCAGGCCTGCCTTTGACTTTCATCTATGTGGAAGATGATAGGCAAAGATGCCTGATACGTGTGTGTGTATGTGTATAATATAAGTGTATGTATGTAGGTATATATGTATATACATACACAAGTGTGCGTGATGTATATGCAGCTATATATATATATATATATATATATATTTATATGTATAAGTGTGTGTATGTATGTATATACATATGTAACATATGGTATAATCATAAACAGGTCAAATATATATATATATAGAGAGAGAGAGAGAGAGAGAGAGAGAGAGAGAGAGAGAGAGAGAGAGAGAGAGAGAGA
>NC_069001.1:10922630-10925130 GCF_001194135.2 Octopus bimaculoides | reverse complement strand
CTTGGGCAAATGTCTTCTACTATAGCCTCGGGCCGGCCAAAGACTTGCGAGTGGATTTGGTAGACGGAAACTGAAAGAAGCCCGTCATATATATATGTATGTATTTGTGTGTGCATATATGCTTGTGTGTCTGTGTTTATCCCTGCAACATCGCTTGACAACTGATGCTGGTGTGTTTACGTCCCCGCAACTTAGCGGTTCGGCAAAAGAGACCGATAGAATAAGTACTAGGCTTCCAAAGAACAAGTCCTGGGGTCGATTTGCTCGACTAAAGGCGGTGCTCCAGCATGGCCACAGTCAAAATGACTGAAACAAATAAAATAGTAAAACATAGATTGGTCTGAGGTCCTTGGAGAGGTCACTTCGTTACCACTGCCACGCATTCCTTCTCTTGCTTTAAAATTTCATCAGATAAGAACAATGGTCTCTTGTAAGAACTGGTGATGGTAAACAATGACGTTATCCATGACTATGACTACTACTAAAAGCTCTACTGCGACTACTACAACTACTATGACTGCTCTGAAGGTCCAAGAAGTGGTGAACAACCAAGGAACAGACAACATAAGAACAAGTACAAGACATGACAGCTTCAGCACAGTTTCACCTTGGGCTGGCTCAACACTATGGTTCCATGCTTTGGAACTGAACCTGGGTGAAATGCTAAGCGGTATTTAGTCTATCGCTACATTCCGAGTTCAAATTCCGCCAAGGTTGACTTTGCTTTTCCTCCTTTTGGGGATTGATAAATTAAGTACTAGTGGAACACTGGGTGTCGATGTAATTGACTGGTCCCCTCACGGCAAAATTTCAGGCCTTGTGCCTATAGAAGAAAGGATTAATGCAATGCAACTAGCAATTTAATGGCACTCTGTCGGTTACGACGACGAGGGTTCCAGTTGATCCGAGAAACGGAACAGCCTGCTCGTGAAATTAACGTGCAAGTGGCTGAGCACTCCACAGACATGTGTACCCTTAACATAGTTCTCGGGGATATTCAGCGTAACACAGTGTGACAAGGCTGACCCTTTGAATTACAGGCACAAAAGAAACAGGAAGAAAGAGTGAAAGAAAGCTGTGGTGAAAGAGTACAGCAGGGTTTTCCACCACCTCCGACCGGAGCCTTGTGGTGCTCTAAGTGTTTTCGCTCAATAAGCACTCACAACACCTAGTCTAGGAATTGAAACCGCAATCCTATGACTGCGAGTCCGCTGCCCTAACCACTGGGCCATTGCTACACCAGACTCCATTCTGCTTTGACATGGTTTCTACAACTGGATGCCCTTCCTAACACCAACCACTCCGAAAGTGTAATAGGTGCTTTTACATGCCACTGGCAAGAGTACCATTTGCGTGACACCAGTATCTGCCACAACTGTGATTTTACTTGGCTTGGTGGGTCTTCTTCTCAAGCACAGCATAATGCCAAACATCTTGGCTATTCGTCATTGCCTCCAATGCTTTTCACATGCCACCGGCATCAGCTACCTTGCCTCCATGAGGCCCAAACGCTACTATTTCTAGCCAGTCAAGTACTCACATATCAGCTGTCTCAGTGCAACTGTTTGACCATTTTAATGAAAAAGATAAGTGTAACAAATTAAGGAACACATCATACAGGTTCAGCATTTGAACCAACCACATCTGGGCCCAATACGCTATCTGTTTTATGTTCAAACCAACGAGATCCAGCTTATCACACCTACCCTTCAATGCCATTGTACAAATATATAATCACATCAATATTCCTAAGCCACAAAATAATGCATGATTAATTAAACACAATGTAAATAAAATAACATTAGATTTGACAAAATAATCTGAATGCTTAAGGGTTTAAACTATATCTAAAAATTACTCCAATTTCCAATTTGAAGAGATCCTGCAAAGTGGACTGCTGTTCTTCCTGTATAATATATACAACCAATAGTGTGTTTAGCATCCAATACAGGCGTAAGATATATAGCAATATGCAAATAAAACAAAAAAAAAACAAAATGAGATTTTAATATGTCTCGTTTTTATGAGATAACAGCTGGTACATGCATCATGCAATATGAATCCTGCTTCAATTATCTGGTTGCAGTTTGAAAATTACACATTCTGGTTTTAATTAAGTACCTGGAGTCAACTTTATATCATCATCATCGTTTAACATCCGCTTTCCATGCTAGCATGGGTTGGACGATTTGACTGAGGACCGGTGAACCAGATGGCTACACCAGGCTCCAATCTGATTTGGCAGAGTTTCTACAGCTGGATGCCCTTCTTTACGCCAACCAATCTGAGAGTGTAGTGGGTGCTTTTATGTGCCACAGGCGGTACTTGGCAACGGCCACACTCAAAATGGTGTATTTTACGTGCCACCTGCACAGAAGCCAGTCCAGCGGCACTGGCAACGATCTCGCTCGAATGTCTTTACACGTGCCACTGGCACAAGTGCCAAGAAGGCGACACTGGGCACAGGTGCCATTACGATTTCGCTTTCGCTTGCCCCAAT
>NC_069001.1:10919813-10922620 GCF_001194135.2 Octopus bimaculoides | reverse complement strand
CTCGAATGTCTTTACACGTGCCACTGGCACAAGTGCCAAGAAGGCGACACTGGGCACAGGTGCCATTACGATTTCGCTTTCGCTTGCCCCAATACGTCTTCGCAAGCCGAGTTTAGTGTCCAATGAAGGATTCTGCATATATCTTTTGCTTGCTTCAATCATTAGATTTTGGTCATACTAAGGCACTGCCTTGGAGAATTTCTTCTTTTAGCTGGATGAATCAACCGCGGTACTTCATTTTTTGAAGTCTGGTTACTTATATTGTTTTCTTTTGCTGAACTGATAAGTTAATGGGGACATAAACACACCAACACCATTTGTCAAGCTGTGGCAGTGGGGACAAACACAGACACAAGGACATACACATATAGGTACATATATACATATACAATGGGCTTCTTTCAGTTTCTATTTAACAAGTCCATGCACAAGAGTTTGGTTGGCCCGAGGCTATAGTAGAAGACACTTGCCGAAGGTGTCACAGTGGGACTGAACCCAGAACCATGTGGTCGGGAAGCAAGCTTCTTACCACACAGTCACATTTGCACTTTATCATCATTATCATCGTTTAACGTCCGTTTTCCATGCTGGCATGGGTTTGACGGTTTGACACGTAGCTGGCCAGCTGTAAGCTATCCAGACTAATCGTCTTTTATATATATATATATATATATATATATATTGTTCTTTTAATGATGGAACTCGAAGTAGATAAAGCTATAAATGGTGTAAATAATAGCCAGTCGAATATTAGGTTTAACATCCGTTGGATGGAAGAAGTCAGGTAGCCTCCAATTTTGTTTTTTTCCAACCAAGGATTTTTTTTTTTTTTTCTAATGCAATTATTAATAGCTGTAACTACTTCGAATTTCATTGTTAAAGAATTAATTTACTTAATAATCTCTCGAAATTACCAAATTCTTATAACACAAACACACACGTACTGTTTTAAGAGCGTTGGTTAGAACAACGCTTTATAAACTCACTTGGTTTCGTTCTTGAATTCTTCTAGGCATACAATAAAATACACAAATAAAATAAAGTGGTTTTTATCTTAGCAAACCCAAGCTGCAGATAAAGGAAAAACCAATAAAGAAAAATTAACACAATTTTATTGCCAAAGAGATATGGCACCAACGAACACCATACACAAAATAAACAGAACAACAGATTTTTGTCTGCAGATAAACGTATTAATGGGGCTTCGTTACAACTATGGTACACACAAGGAAATGATTAATGAAAAACAACGTTTGAATTTTACTATTCGAGTGGAAATATCAATAATTACAAAACTTGATGACATTTTGACCCATCCTTGTAATATATCTTGAGTCAAAAACATCCCTTATCCATTTTCTATAATTTTTTTCTTCTCTTTTATTATTTTTTTTTTAGTTAGTTACTAGTCTCTTTGTTTATCGACCTTAAGAGGAGATGGAAAGGCAAGTTTTGTGTTGTGATTTAAAGAACCACGAACAATGGAAAGTCGAAATAACGAACTGCTATACATAAGTTGAAAATTAGTCTGATGAAGAAATATCTCGAGTATTCGACATGCTAAAAACAGCAGCCGAATCTCCCTATTTCTGTCCAATCAGTCAACAGTTTTGATAAGGGAAAGACAGATAAAGTAGTCCGAGATGGTTATATCCATAACTGACACGCTCTTCCGAGTTTTCTCGGTCGTGGTTGATCTTGGAATACTACAATAACGAAAATTTTAATTACAGCCACTGATTATACAGCCACAAATATTGGTTTCATATTTTGGCACATGGGCAGTAATTTCAGGGGTGGGGGTAAGTCGATTACATCGACCCCAGGATTAACTGGTACCCAAAAGGATGAAAAATAAAGTCGATATCGGTGGAATTTGAACTCAGAACGGACGACGGACGAAATGCTGCTAACATTTTGCCAGCTTTCAACCCTAATACAGTCATAAACATTGTTAGCAGGGAAGAGATAAACGGTTAATTAAACTGACTCCAAATAAATAACTAGGATTTTTATTTCTTTAACTGAACTCGGGCAGAATTTTTAACCCAATTCCTATAGAGTTAGAAGAGGAAACACTAACAAAAATGATAACATTGTTATAGGAGTGAGAAGCGAGATAATATAATATTTAGTCTATTTCGAGAATTAACAGCAACCAATAAAATTAATTAAAGCAGACGATTGAAAGCTCGGTGCTGCGGCTGGTCTTGTCAGGATATTTATCTTTTCATTTGTTGACATTCGTCGGGGACAACGACGACCCGGTGGGAAGAGTGCGCGATGGGTGGATCTGCTAAAAATAGCAGCCAAATCATGGCCTATTCTCTTAAAAGAAAAGACGGACAAAGATAGTATGATTCTGGCCGTATTTTATGCCAGATCTGTATTAATGAGGATTAATCTAATAAAACAACAACGACATTGGTACAAAAAAAATAAGGTGAGTTATACAGTGACCTCAGAACATGTGTACTTATTTTACAGACCTGCTTAGATGTAATATTTGTTAGCCAAGCAACTTAACCGCTTCTTTCAATTTACTACAGCTTTGCTTAAGTGTTTCGCTCTGGGACAATTAGACAATTAACATTACGATATCAACTTGCAGTTCTCTTCACTCTTTTTGCACAATAACAGAAGCAGTTCTTTATAATGGACACACACAACTGCTACGTTTGAGAGAAATATGAACGAGAAAGAGACGACAAAAGATGGCAAATAGAATTAAAAAAACAGACAAGAGAGGGGAAGATATATATATATATATATATATATATATATATATATATAGATAGATAGATAGA
>NC_069001.1:10915681-10919000 GCF_001194135.2 Octopus bimaculoides | reverse complement strand
AAGAAGAGAGACTGTTTGTACGACCTTAAAAAAGAGCAGAGAGACGGAAAAGGGAATAAAACGAATGAAATCAGTGACACAGAGCGAGAGAGAGAGAGAGAAAGAGAGAAAGAGAGAGAAAGAAAGTGAGAACTGTGTGGAGGAGAAAGAACGTATGGGAAAAGAAAGATAACGAGAAAAAGATAGAAAGAATGAGAGCTGTGTGGGGGGGGGGACCGCCGAAAGAGAGAACGATACAATGCATCATTCAGAAACAGATATATAGTGAATGACGAGGGAAAAGATTGAGAAAGAGAGTGTGTGTGTGTGACTGTATGAATAGAGATTTGATGTGTACACAATGTAGCTGATTCTACAACTAATTAATGTTGAGGTGTGTTTGAGGTGGGAGAAGCGACGAAACGTAAAGGAAACACAACATCGGTATTATTATAACTTGAGCACAAAGACCAGAGAACTGGAGAAAATCGGTAGCGGTAAACTGAACAGACGATTATATGACTGGTACTTAACAAATCCGAGACTTAAGGACTGTTACGTATTTTATCATCATCAACACTGTGCTTGCTTTTTATGGGGTTTTCTAAGACGCGGTACTTCTTGTATAAATGTCGGGGTTTGTTGAAAGTTTTGACTAGTTTATTCATGTTTGGCGGAAGCTTGTAGGACAACGTTTCAACAGTATTTGTAGGTGATTTCATTTCTTAAAATGTGTGAGAGATAAAAAAATAAAAAGTACGTTTCATTCTGCTGGATCAGGACTAACAACGACTGCAGTAATCGGAATTAATGTACAATACACATGGAATATACACACAGGACCTGTGAGTGGGAAGTTCATCCGCTACATTGGTACACGTCCCGGAGAGCTCCTAACTATCTGTGCTACTCCTCGTGAGGGAAAGGGTAGAGCGAAAAAAAAAAACAAAATGAAATGTTCTGTACATTTGAATATTAAAAATGAACCCCATCTCAGACAACGAAAGCAGTTGTGTTCTGCCTTACTGAATAAATCGCTCTCGGAGGCCCTGTTCACCACACACAATCACACACACATTTACACAGTGTTCCTCGTGATCTGAGCAATATTTATTTATAGTTGTACTCGATCGTTACATAAACTTCTAACAATACAAGTATGCATAAAACAAAAAAGCAAGAAAAACAAACAAACCGTGGACGCCTTTAATTAGATTTACTCGACTTAAACAGGTTTATAGAAAGATGGTCAAAGCTAGCTGAAATAAGCCAGCACATTATACAAGTTTTATCTTTCTTTCATTCAAAGTTCCGAAGTTTGCGGAGGGATTTGACAAGGACGGTCGTATAATTATTATGCAACGTGCAAAGATCTATATATATACATATAATAACAATAAATATATGCGTTTTGCTCCATTTATTGTTATTATTCATATCTACTTAAAATGCATCACTTTAACTTGGTATCTCTACCTATAAAACGGGTGTGATATCCTGGGTTTTTTGTGTGATTTTTGCTACCCATGGTAACTATTAACATATTTACATTGTCAAGGTTTTTTAAACTGAAATAATATCAATATATACATAAACTTACATATAAATATATATATATATATATATATATATGTGTGTGTGTGTGTGTGTGTAAACATTTCTTCAAAAATGATTAATTTAATAATGACAAAATGCAAAAATCTAAATAACTCTTCGTGGTATTCAATGAGAAAAATTATCTGACAAATTTCCATTTGTAGCCATCCTTAAAGATATTCAATTATAACTGTATAAACAGTAAATAGATTTCTAAGGTTTTCTACCCTAAGTATTAAGTTCTTCAATTAACTTAAAATACTTCATTATTATTGCAAAGACATATCCTTGACGTTAATTCTTAGACGTGATCAGCACGACTCGATATGTGAACTTTTAAATTACAAGTACAATCTATCCGAAAGGGGGTTCCCCCACAACTCACTTTCACTGAGAAGGCTAGAAGGCTAAATTAAAAGACATTTATCAAGAAGTCATGCTGTAGAATCGAACCCGACACCTTGGGCTAACGAAGCGGACTTCTTAAAAATTTCGACTATCCATGAATTGTACGTCAATGTTCTTACATGCAGTCTTATTATGCGGTTTATATAAAACACACCATTCAAGTGAACAAACGAAAAAAACAAAGAGAATAATAACAAACTCTTATACAAATCACACCTAAAAACAACAAAAATAAAACATTAAAAATGTGTATTATTAAATAACCTTAAAAAACTGGATGGTCATGGCAAAATAGATTCTGAACCATAGATCAACTCGATTAGGACTGACCCGAGGCTCAACGTAACACAAGTTGTATTTCTAATAGTTGACGAAAAGCAGAAACAAAAAAGCGGACGAGGGAGCTTTTACAGAATATATGATCGCTTGAATTGCCAGAAATAGAAGTCAAATCTCTAGTCATATCTTACCAACTTAAAACAAGAGACAGAAAGAGAAACAGCATGCGATAATGAACCGAGAATATGAGACTCACACCTCAATATTAGTAGGGTTTTTCTTGAAATGATACTATTAGGCAAGCTAATTTTCTGGGATAAAAATGTATGCGTGCAGATATTGGTAGTTCTAAATAAACTATGGTTCAAAATTAGATGAGATGGTCATAAATGGAATGTCTTTGACAGTAAATCTGTTCTGTAGTGACCGACTGAACTAGAGCTAGATCAAAATGCCAAAAAAGAAAAGGCGTGAATTATACAGGCGAGAGAGAGAAAAGGTTAAAAGCTTGTAAGAGAAAAGGAGAGAATTTGAAGTGACAGACAAAAACTTGGTTGAGATCCCTAATAAAATAATAAATATGAAGAAAAAAACAACATTTAAGTGAGGTGGGGCCCTAATTGTTTTGGGGGATTTCTTTGCGAAAAAGAACGAGGTGGGGTTGTTTCTGGAAGGAAATACCAAGAGTGTGAGTGATTGCTTTGCAGGGTTAGTCTGGTTTGCCTTCCTTGACTCGTAATGATTTCAATTGTATGTCATCATAATTTGCCGCACCTCACACGAAAATCGAGAGATGGAGATGCAGGGGAGGAGGAAAAAACATTAAAAAGAATGTGAAAAGCTGAGCAAATTACACATCAAAGGGTTTCTTATTTTCAGAGGGGAGAGGTAATAGAGAGAATTTCTTATGAAGGAAGAAGGAAGGGGGTTTTTAAGGGTTCAATTCACAATTGATAGGACGACGTCCTTATTTTTTTTTTTCCCGCTCAAATATTAGAAGCGCCAATGCAATGCATATATGTCGAGTTGTGTGAGTTTATAAACATGAAAAAAGTAC
>NC_069001.1:10908790-10915356 GCF_001194135.2 Octopus bimaculoides | reverse complement strand
GAGAGAGAGAGGGGGTAAACAAAATACAGCATATGTATATGTGTATATATATATATATATATATATATATATATATATATAAATATAAAAGTATGTACACCTAATAGGGGCGCTGTGTGGTAAGAAGCTTGCTTCCCAACCACATAGTTCCGGGTTCAGTCCAACCTCGAGGCACCTTGGGCAAGTAGCTTCTAGTATAGCCTCGGGCCAACCAAAGTATTATGATCAGATACGGTGCGCGGAAACTAAGAGAAGCCCGTGGTATATATAAATGTTTGTGAGTGTGTGCGCGCACGTGTTTGTACCCCCACCCAACCACCATCGCTTGACAACCGATGTCGGTGTGTATACGTCCCCGTAACGTAGCAGTTCGGCAAAGAAGTCCGATAGAATAAGTACTAGACTTTCAAAGAATAAGCCCTGGGGTGGGGAAATTTCTTCGACTAAAAACATCCTTTTCATGCGGTGCTCCAACACGGCTGCGGTGAAATGACAAACAAGTAAAAAGACACTATACCATGTATTTATATATATGTATGTTATAACATTGTCAAACCTCAGGTGAGGAGCGTGGGTGGCATCAGTTAATTAGGGCCTGAATTTCGCCCTAAGATAACTCGAACCACAACAAACAGGCTTTCCTCGCCATTTCCTGATATAATTAGTTCTGAATAGGAGATAATAGATAAACAAAAGTTTACTTCTGGATCTTTCTCCCACCTATATTATGTATAATCCGTTATGTTTTTAATTATAATTAACACTCTTTAGCAATAAGCAATATAAACTATATTATTATTCAAAGCTAATGCAACATGTGAGGACACAAATCTGATATAATTTAGCATTTGCTCCAAGGTAAATCCGAAAAAAAAAGGGTGGAAAAATCCATAACAGTCAAAAAACACCAATACTCTTTAACTTTTTTAATTGTTTCAGTCATTTGACTGCGGCCATGCTGGAGCACCACCTTTTAGTCGAGCAAATCGACTACAGGACTTATTTCTTTGGATGCGTAGTACTTATTCTATCGGTCTCTCTTTTGCCGAACCGCTAAGTTACGGGGACGTAAACACACCAGCATCGGTTGTCAAGCGATGCTGGGGGAACAAACACAGACACACAAACATACATATATATATACATATATATGACGGACTTCTTTCAGTTTCCGTCTACCAAATCCACTCAAGGCTTTGGTTGGCCTGAGACTATAATAGAAGACACTTGCCCAAGGTGTCACGCAGTGGGACTGAACCCGGAACCATGTGGTTGGTAAGCAAGCTACTTACCACACAGCCACTCCTAATCAATTTAGGGTCTGATGCTAACCAGCATATAAATATTGATTTCATATTTTGGCACAAGACCAGCAATTTCGAAGGAGAGCTAGGTCGATTTACATCGAACCCGAAAGGATGACAGGCAGAGTTGACCTCGGCAGAATTTGAACCCAGAACGTGCTGACAAGATAAAACTTGCATATGAACATTTAGCTGTGTTTTGTCGATGGGTGGATGAGATTATATAACACATGACTGAACGTTTAGGCAATGATGAGGTGCCGTAACATTTTTGGGCAAAAAGCCTAGTGTGTGAAATTGGGTACATAAAAAACCGAACGGAAAACCCTCATTGAAAAAACATCCAATTACACCACTGCGTCGCGTTGATTCTCTCTGAGAATAACACGTGCCTGTGGAATGCCAAATATGCAGTTAAACGACTGGACACGAATCGTCGATACTGACGGAGGCTAACAGAGATGACCTTTATAAAAAAATCAACCCCTACATCTCGAGCTGACGTTTAGGGATGAGCTCTATATATATCGATATATCTACGAAGGAAACAAGGCCAACACTATAATTACACAGACTATTTGTATTGGTTAATGAATAAAACTAATTGATACGTAAGGTGAATGAGAAAAGGTAGAGAGGAGATGACAACCGAACCGAAGTCAGTTAAAAAGGCAAAGCCAGCTTATATGGAGAAACAGAAGTGTCCCGGCATGGCCATAGTCCAATGACTAAAACAAGATAAATGGATCGCTCCCGATATATATATATATATATATATATATATATACCGGAGTAAGCACATGCAATGTGCAACAAGGTGGAAAAAAGAGTACTCAAATACCAGAGGTAGAGTAATATGCTTTATTTAAAAGCAGCAGAAATATAACAAAAAAACCGTTACTCTGAGTTTCACGTTCCCGTTCATCGGACAGTTACTGTCCGATATATATATACATATATATATATATATATATATATAAAGCGGAGATTGCACGCCTCTGTGAAAGCTTTGGAATGAGAAAATGTAATATATATTGACCCTACTAATTTAATCGATATCTTTTCACCTCATCAAAGTACCATGGACACATCAGAAACACACACACGTTCGTGTATGTTTGTATTTACAACGGTTTAAAAATAATTCTGTTGTGTTCCGTTTCGACAATCATCGATAAAATATATACCAAACTGATGTTGAGTACTGCAGTTGATATACGAGTGCTCCGAGACAGTTTCCACTTACCAAATTCCGATCATTAAAAGAAAACAAAACAAAACAGAAAAACCAAATAAACCTGTAGAAATTGATCAAGGTAGCGTGCATGCATTGCGATTGAACCCGCAACTAAAGTGGTGGTGAAGTGATATTTCTCAACCACGCATTCATGTCTCAGCACATGTCTGTGTGGTGCTTGAAACTCGTTTCGCAGCCACGTGGTTCTGAGTTCAGTACCACTGCAAACAAATGTCTTCTGCTATAAGCCTGGACTGACCAAGGCTTTGGGAATGAATTAGACGGAAACTCTGTGTGTGTGTGTGTGTGTGTGCGTGTTTGCGCGCACAAACACACGTGCGCTTTTTTGTCTCTTGAACGATTGATAACTGGTGCTGGTTTGTTTTCGTCTCCCACAAGCTAGCGGTTCGGCGAAAAAGTAATTGATGAAGTGTACTGGGATCTATTTATTCGACCGAATCCCTTCAATGCGGTTCCCCCAGCACAGCCGTGTGTCAACAAATAAAATAAGTAAAAGAATTAGTTTCGCGAGAGTGTAGACAAACAGACAGATAGATAGATAGGTGATATAGAGGTGATAGATAGATAGATATAATGATTGATGATATCGATAGACAAATGATATAGATGGATAGATAAATAGACAGATAAAGAGAGATGGGTGGGTGGATATTATAAACAAGGTGACCATCAATGAAGAGGAGCTAGAAAGGTGTTATCGAGACAATGTACAGGTTTAAGCACCTCAAACAATCCTCCATACAATCAGTGTAAATAAGACATAACACTAAATGGTTTGTCAAAGGCATGGAAACTAACGCCACGGAACGAACGTTACTGCGGCGGCGGCGGCGGTGGTGCTAATGTGACCACAGCAATGTTATCGTTTATTGTATGGTGAACATAAATGTCAAGAGTTCTGGTGTTAGTGGAGACTGAAGTAAATAGCAAAGATGGGCATCTAGTGTTTTTGTGTGTGTGTGTGTGTGTGTGACACCACCAAATACTGCCATCATGTTACAAAACAGATTTGCGATGGTGGCGTGGCTAATAATGCTGTGGATGGCGGCGGTGGACGCGGTGTATTCAGGAATGTTATAGTGATGATAGTGTGATTCAAATATGGTGGTGGTGGTGGTGGTGGTTGATATTGTAGTAGTATTGGCTACAGTACCGATCATAATATCGAGATGGGCGTCGGTTGTGGTGTTGCTATCTTTGTGACCACCCGGGCGTTGTTGTTATTGTTAACAACACCGATGTGGTGGTCGTAATAGTGCAATTGTTAATAGCAAATGACGGTGTTAAATCCTGAGTGAGCAAGACCATTAGGATATACCAAAGGAATTCTAGCCACAACCATCTTATCTTGTTTATTGATTGCAAAGAGGATTTTTGAACTCAGAACGTAAGGACAGACTAATAATAATAATAATTTCTAATTTAGGCACATTGACAACAATTTCGAGGAGAGCCGTGAGTACTTAATTTCATCGAGCCCAGAAGGAATGTAAAGCGAAACTAGCCTCAGCGGGATTTGAAACGAGAATGTAAAGATACGGAACACATGTCCACAAAGACATTTTACCGATGCTGTATAAGTATAGATGGGATGGTTGTGTTGACAATCCTTTTTACTATAATAGACACAAGGACTGAAATTTATGGGGCAAGGGGATTATCAGTTACATCGGCCCTGGAAGGAAGAAAGACAAAATTGACCTCAGTGCGATTCGAATTGATACCGTGAAGCTGTTGTTGTTGGCACTCCGCCGCTTACGACGTCGAGAGTTCCAGTTGAACCGATCAACGGAACAGCCTGCTCGTGAAATTAACGTGCAAGTGGCTGAACACCCCACAGACACGTGTACCCTTAACGTAGTTCTCGGGGATATTCAGCGTGACACAGTGTGACAAGGCTGACCCTTTGAATTACAGGCACAACAGAAACAGGAAGTAAGAGTGAGAGAAAGTTGTGGTGGAAGAGTACAGCAGGGTTCGCCACCATCCCCTGCCGGAGCCTCGTGGAGCTTCTTTAGGTGTTTTCGCTCAATAAACACTCACAACGCCCGGTCTGGGAATCGAAACCGCGATCCTACGACCGCGAGTCCGCTACCCTAACCACTGGGCCATTGCGCCTCCGCACGTAAAAATGTGGAGTACAAATAACCCACCAAGATATTTTGCCGACGATGCTGTGGCGGGATGATGGTAGTATTTCATAATGTTTGCTATATTAAGCAATGAGACGATAATGACAGGGATATTGAAGTGGATGAGGGGTGAATCGACGGGGCACCCACCCTGCTTATAATTGCGAGGGGACGGAGACGTATGGGAGTGGGCGCTATTCATGTTATTATACTACACCCCCCGTGTGATGGTAAAGAAGGGGAGGGAGGAGTTAGTTGCTAGTGTACCCATCTCTAACGAAAGGGATGGTGTTGACAGAATACTCTCCTTATGATGGTGTACCTTCCTGACAATGGTGAAGAGGAGGGGAGTGTAGGCGTATGGAGGAAAGCTGACATTAACGAGGATGACTATTCAGGGTCTAAACTCGCTTTGATCACAGACATTCCAGCCATGACTTATGTTTAGTGTACTACTACATTATTATTCAATGCTCCATCCTTTTTCCTAAGTGTGATTTAGCAGCTATTTCTAGCAGATTCAGCTTACTAAGTAATGTTTGCTGTCCTCATGGTGTGTTTTGTCGTTACGCTGTCATTAGATGATGATGATGATGGCAGTAGTTAAGGATGTTTAGCTACAGGTCAACCCCTAATAAAAAGAAATCGATGATTAGAGGCATTTCAGCTGTGACCGACGTGTCTTCTTTCAGAGCAAGGATCCCGGGACCAAATTATCCAACGTGTTCTTGAAGACGGTAAGATGTGATTCGTGGGTAGATTTGGTTTCTATTTCTAGCAAGCCGAAGCTTCTAGGAGAGGGAACGTTGTCAAACGACAAATCTTGTGTTGTGAGGGCTGGAAATACGAGAGTCGTCTAACTAACTACGGGAGCAGATGGAATAACAAAAGCGTTCCAGCCATGGTAATCCAGTTTATTTTTTCTTAAACAATGCACCTAGAACTTTATATCATCTAATGTACCAAAAGGCCTAAGTTCAGTGAGTATTGGCTGCTATTTCTAAAGGATGGAACGACCACGTTTAGGTTGTCTCGGGTTGCATAATTAAGACGTTGGACGTGTTTAGCCCAAGTCTGCTCTGATCAAGACATTCTAACCATCATCACCAACAGACTTAGTGTATATGGGACTACACTGTCCAATGTGTTTTTACTTTTGTTTTACGACAGAGGGATAATTCGGAGTGAGCGTTGGCTGTTATTTCTAGCAAGTTGCTCAACCATGTATAAAGAAGTCTTATAGCTGTCTCATACAATAAGAGTGTGGTAAGGATTATATAAAGACGACAGCGAATTCGATCGCCCCAAGACTTTAAAAACGGAAAAAGAAAACAGACAAGACGCGGATTAAACATGGAATTAGTTGCAGATTGAGTAAGGTGGTGGAGGTGAGGCAGAGGGGGGGATGGGAAACAAATAGGAGAGAAGAGGGAAAAAGAGAGTGAAAAAATAATTTATAAAATCCCTTTTATAATAATGACATCAACGACAACAACAAGAACTGGGGCTTTTTTAGAGTTGTTAAGTTGGAAATAATGAGAAACCGATCCAAGCGGACAGATTGAGTGTGATGGCGGGAGAGAGAGAGAGAGAGAGGGGAGGCAGGCAAGGGAGAGTGAGAGATATAACGGAGGGAGGGAAGGAGAGAAAGAGAGAGAGAGAGAGAAACGTGAACTGACGACAAACTCATTAATATAAGATATAAAAAGATGGACGAGAATGTGTGCATATTCGAATGAGTATATGGGTAAATGCCTGCGTGTGTGAGTGAACGAGCGAGCGAGTACGTGGGTGATTGAGAGCGGCTATATGCGTGAGTGCAGTTGTGAGTGCGTGCGTGCGCGCGTAGTGGCGATGCGTGTGTTATGTGTG
>NC_069001.1:10907245-10908110 GCF_001194135.2 Octopus bimaculoides | reverse complement strand
ATATATAGATACATACACACATGCATATATATATATATATATATATATAGATACATACACACATGCATATATATACATATATAGACGTATGTATGTATATATGAATATTTAAAAGAAAAGCAATTACATTTGTGCACACAGTGAGAGAAATATTAAAACAGAAAATAATTGAAGGAAAAGAGAGGGTAAAAAGAATCGAGAAGAGAACACAAGAGAAAGAGAAAGGCAATAACGATAAGTAACACACACACGAATATATATATATGTGTATATATATGTATGTATATATATATATATGAATGAGGGAGAGGAGGCAGAAAACCTATTTGATAAAGAGATAAATGAAGACAGGTATAGGGGAGAGGAAAGAGAAAAAGAAAGCGGGTTCGATCGATAGAAAAGGCGGAAAAGAGAGTGGTTTGAAGGGGAGAATGCAATGTAATTAAGAAAAGAGAGGACAGACAGGGAGATATGAGATGGGTGCAAAAGAGAAATTGTATATGAGGGATAGTGAGAGAAGAGTATAATAGAGGTGAAGGGTAGAAGTAGAAGTGATAGAGTATAAATAGTGGCCGGGGGGGGGAAGGAGGGATATCGTAAAAGGAGGGAGGAGGGAGAGATTAATGGTAGGAGGCAATACAGAAAAGAGAAAAAAAAGAGGGTAAGAGATGAAGGAAGGCAAGATCGAAAGGTTATGTAGGGGAGGGGGGAGAATATCGTAAAGATGGAAACAAGGAGAGACGTAACGAGAGAGGGGGAATAAGGTAGGAGAGAGAGATGGGAAGAAAGAGAGAAAGAAGGTAGTGGAGAAGGAAGGAGGAGGAGGAGGAGTAGGAGAAAGGCAAACATAATATAAAGAAAGCTT
>NC_069001.1:10902993-10907235 GCF_001194135.2 Octopus bimaculoides | reverse complement strand
GGGGGGGGGAAGGAATTAGAAAGAGGTTCTTTATGCGTGTTTGTGAATACACGTACAGCAAATCTATCACCCACATGTACACAAATATATTACATATATATATATATATGTGTGTGTGTATTTACGGAAACTAATGTCATTGCACCTATGTATGCAAGCGGGTATGTATAGGAATACAACATGTGTATATATGTATGTGAGTAGATACAAGTAAGATGCGTTTCTTTCTGATGGTGTTTGGCAATAGTAAATTGCTATTAATTCCGCAGCAAATATTCGACAGCCAAGTCTTAGTATCACATATACACATCGAGACGTGTTTTATACGTGTGTAGTAGTAGTAGTAGCTATACGGACATATATACGAGCGTGTATAAAAGTGTGTGTGTGTAGGAGCTATACGGACATATATACGAGCGTGTATAAAAGTTTGTGTGTAGTAGCTATACGGACACATACACGAGCGTATGTATAAAAGTGTGTGTGTATAGATAGATAGATAAATAGATAGAGAGAGAGATGTATGTATGCATGCATGTATGTATATATACACAGCAATAATATAGTCGCATATGGACTACCAGATGCATGAGAGCGTGTATATAGTGTTTAAGTGTACATGTGTATATGTATGTTGAGAAACAATAAAAACGTACAGGGACACACACACAAACATACGTACAAACATACACAACACACACACGTGTGTGTGTGTGTTGTGTTTGCGTGTAACGGCGCCTGTGTGTGAGTGTACAAAACCAGTGAGTATGTGTGTGTGTGTGTGTATGAGTGTACAGTAGCAATAAAAGTAATGAACAAGTGCTTTTCAGCTACGCATTAATAAATAAAACAACCTCGTTTACATTAGACTGATTGCAATGGCCTGTCGGAAAAAGGCTAGAATTAATTGCTTTCTCGATCTGCATCTTCTTTGCTTTACACACACACACACACGGCCAGAACCATTATATTAATTGAGAACAAATCGATATCTATTCATATATGCCTATCAATACACACACCTAAGTGTATGTGTGTATATAAATATATATATATATATATATGTGAGTGTGTGATGACAAATATATAAAACTACAAAATATATACGAAGAGATTAGTTATATACAGCCACCGACACAATGTAGTCTCGTGCTTTATATATATATATATATATATATATATATATATATATATATATATATATATATAAGTGTGCATGTACACATACGAATAGTGGTCTTTGTATGTAACTGAATTGACATGAACGAAGACGTCCCAGTTGTGACCATCTCATCTTGGGTATTAAACAACGTAGGACTACACAATGCTAAGTGTCCTTCCTTGTATAAGACAATCGGAGTGCGATTAGAAGGAGATTTGCCCGTTAATTCTTGCAGGTGGAACGATCGCATTGAGACTTCCCTTTCGTAGTATTAGTCTGTATATATGTATATATATACAGCAATCATATGCGTGCGTGTGGTTTTAATTCATATATAGCGATGTTTTAATTTATATACAGCGACTGGATGTAATGTAATTGCATTCGTAATGTATACAAGTTATACTATTCTTATCCGTACACGTTCATTTATACATAAGCACGCACGTATACAACAACAACAGCGCACATCAAATGCAATATATCTCCTCTACACTCACTCACACACACACACACCATTTAAATAGAAAGCAATATCAGTATCGATAAAGTTATTTGCTGTGTATATCAATCAATATATAATATCCCAGATAGAACACACATACACACTATCAGAGAACAATCACAGATACAGGCAGGCTCGGCAAGATGAAGAAATAGTAGCTAGCTGTTGTTTTGATGTGAGAGTGGCTGGAAATCGTGTGTGTGTACGTGTGATAGATAGATAGATAGATAGATAGATAGATGGGGAGGCAGAATTGTATGTTGGAAGTTACACAAACGAATTTAGAAATGTGTACACGCATTTGTGAGTGTGTGTATATATGTGTGTATGTACACATATTTATGCAAACACATGCGTAATACAGTTGTATACAATCACACATGTATACACGAAGACAAACACTAACAATGATCATAATTATATGCACATATCATGCATATACATGGATATATCAAAAGATACCAGATATTTTGCGTATTCCCACCTAGCGATACCGTTTTCAGCACGTCTAAATATTTAATACACCAACATTTATAATCTATTTGACTAACAGTTATCATTAATTAAATAGTACCAACCGATCGATCATCGCTCCGAAGATGGTTGTTACCTCTTAGGCGCCGTTAATAACTGTACAGAAAATATCTACCAAAACAAAACATTATTTTCATTTAGTAACACTAAAATTCTGAAAGGTATCTTAAAGTATATATTATTTATTTAACAGGAAGATAGCAGCAAGCGGATTTAAGAAGCCAGTTTTCGGCGATACGATAAAGCTACGATAGTATTCACTAATACATTTAGAAAAAGAAACAAAAAAATAAAAAGCATTTCCCCCCTACTTCATCTTAACAGAATCTATGATGGTTTGTTTGACTGTACAGCATAGTTGTATTAGATTTAACCCTAAACCTATTACACACATACACACGAGTTTGCGGAGTTCCGTGTAGCTTGGCAAGACTTTTTTTTTTTTGCAGACTGGAAGTATTCCACTACGACCCCACACTCATTCATTCATTCATTCATTCTTTCTTTCATTCACTTAGTCAAATGAAGGCGGAAGAAGGCCAAGGAAATCCGACGACGAGAGGCGAGATAATGTGAGGAAGTACAAAAGTGTACCAGCTAAAAGCATTCGATTTGACAGTTAAATTGATTTACAAGGCAAATGGGAATATTGGCTACATTATATATAATATTACATTTTGTGTGAGAGAGTGTGTGTGTCTATGTATGTATATATATATATATATATATATATATATATATATATATATATATATATATATATAGATATATCTATATATATATATATATATATTCTCCACTCATCGAAGTATTCTACGAATTTAAATGCATCACGAAGGCATACATAAATACACGTGCATTTATAAGAATGTGTATGTAAACATACTCAGGCAGGTTATATATATATACATAATTATATATATATGCACATCCACGCTGAGACAGCTCTACATAGACACTATTAATGCATTGAGATGGCCTGTGTGTACATATAAGCATTAATACTTATAGCAAATTTGGAAATCTCATTATATACAATCATTGTATGTGATGGTATCGTTAAAAATTGAAACGTAAATGGAAAAATATAGGTTAATGGGGGGGAAGACAAACCATTTTTTCCATGTTTATTTCATGTCACATACACACATTATATATATGTATATATATAGCTATATATATGTAAAGGAAGAGCGTTATGTTCCAACTATAAAAGACAGAAAAATAGAACCAGAAGAATATATTTATATATATATATATATTATGCATGTGTGAGCGATGGTTGGGAAATGAGAAAAGCATAGCTAAATCTAAGGTTTATTAGTTCTTGAAATAAAAAAGCAAAACTAAGCAAATCTCTATAACTAATTAAAAAGAAATTTGCTGCTTTAAATATTAATAATCAGTAATGTGATTACAATAAATTAGGTTAGTCCTCCATTTCGTTGACTAGTCATCCAACTGACTCAGTTGATATTTTGTTTGCGTTTTTCATTCTCAGGTTTAGATAAAAAGAAATGAAAAGAAATCCATGATTTACGTGTATCTATGTATGCGTGAGGATAATTGGATGGGGTAAATAAATAGGATGTAGAAAGGTTTAATGACAAAGAAAACAATTAGAGAAGTATATAAAGTGAATAAAGGGTGATTGTTACAAAAATCCCTCACCGCCCACGAAATCTACATTAGAATTAATACAAATGCATTTTTTCTGTTTGTAATTTTTTTTTCAGCTTCTTTCTTTCTATCTTTTTTTTTGTTTTTTTTTTTCTTTTCAAACGAGCCCCCACCAAAAATTCGACATACCTGATATAATCTTCTTTACATAAAATCATCCCGCTTTTTGTGAAACACGAGGAACCAAGTTCTCCGAGCGGAGCCTGACAGCAGTGGCATTTCAAACAACTCGTGTGCCAATAATGGTCAACAGCATGTAGCATGAATCTATCGCAAATTCGACCACCACAGCCAAAACACATTTTTAAACCGGTCGGTTTGGTAGCAGTATCACCCGGAGCAGTCATTCTCTGTTGGACCT
>NC_069001.1:10896664-10901957 GCF_001194135.2 Octopus bimaculoides | reverse complement strand
ATATATATATATATATATATATATATATATATATATATATACACACACATATATATATATATATATATGCGCACACACACAATAAAAAAAATTAATATGTTGTACATACATATGTATTCCGTTAAGAGATGAAGTTACCTTTGAAGAGCAGAAGACTCGAACAGTTTAAGAAAAAAATTGTAATTGTCTTTTTTTTTCCGTCGTTTTCGCCTTTTTTGTGTCGTGTTGTTTTTGTTGTGGTCGTTTGTTTTCTTTTTACATATTTCCAATTACACGAATATAATATAAACTCAGTAATGAAGTTGAGAAATCAGTAATTTTAACCGATGTATATAGTAATAGTGGTGATAATAATAATAATGATCGTGTTACTAAAAATGTAATAATATCACAGCGTCAAATATGTGTGCTGCTGTTGGGGAGGGGGGAATTAATTTTCTTTTTCTTTTTTTACTGTTTCTATATGATTAGAGCGACTGAAAACCTAGTGATGTTGATGGCAAGCGGTACTCGTTATTAATGGCACTAACAGTGTTGCTAGGGTCGAGTCAGAAGCGGTTAATTGCTGGAGGTGCAAGCACTGCTTTTTGCCTTGCTTTCTTCTTCTGTCTCTCTATCATAACACACACACACACACACCTTTCTATAATACAATCACCCTCTTTCTACTCGCGTTCTTTCTTCCTCCCGCTCCTTACTATTATATCTATCATTATTATTATTATTATTATTATGTTTTTAATGCTTTTTTTACCTTTCTCTCCGCTGTAAACTGACTATTTTCGTCCTCTTAACGCTGTCTTCTACTCACTCAATCACGCACTCACTCCAAGTTGTGTCGACCCCCGTGTGATGTCTGATTGCTTGTACATGTACGAAAATTACGGCAATATTGTGTTCAAGCTAGTTATTCTATTTGTATTATACACACATCGCATCATACATGTGTGCGTCTATGTATGTATATATGTGTGTGTGTGTGTGTATTTAGAGAGAGAGAGGTGAGTGATGCTGTGCAAAACGAAGGGGGTGAGAGAGAAAGTTAATATAAAACACAACATAATTGAAATGAAGGGAGGAGGTGAAACGATCAAAGAGAGAGGAGGAGGAGCGGAAATAGAAACGAAGGAGTATATGAGAGAGGGGGACTGAAAATAATCGTAAGACAAGTAGTAGTAGTAGTAGTAGTAGTAATGTTAATGGTGGTGGCGTTGGTGGTGTTGGTGAGAGGAAATTTAATAAAAACGCTATAATTGAAATTAGGGAGAAAAACTAGAGGGATGGGAAGAGGTGGATAGAGAAAAAGAGAGGTATAGAGAGAAAGCGGGAGAGAGAAGAGAAAATACTGAGAGATAGAGAAATATAGAGAGAGGAAAAAGAAAAAGAGGAGGAGTAAGAGTGTGAGTAGCAGTAATAGTAGAGACTGATTAACTGTCGCTCTTTACGGAAAGAGAGAAGAAAAAATGTTTCCCTTCCGCAGATTGGACGGCAGAGGCCAGATTAAGGCCAGTATATTACAGTTAAAGCGTGGAACGAATAACAAAAGCACTTCACTATAAATGAGATAGTGAAAATAAAATATGTTTATTAATTATATGATTTTTATTGTTTTTTTGGGAGGGTTAGGCACAAGGCCCATGTTCTGATAGAGTGAGGAGTGCTTCGGACTGAAGCGATCTCACTGTATTTGGTTTATCGACCCTGGAGGAATTAAAAAAACAATGCAGATTTCATCAAAATTTGAACTGCTAATCAATATGTAGCAACGCTACTAAACTTTTACTACATACACTCAATTTGTATGTAACACGTGTTGTTAATTATCATTGTTATTATAAAATTCGACGAGTATTGGGGTGCAAAAACGTTAGGTTTTCTGCTGAATCGAAATTCCGGCTCAGGTTCGATTCTTAGTTGATGCAAATCCTCTTTGTTATCGCGCTACCCATACCTTTAAGAAAAGGAGGCATAAATATTTCATCTCTTTCTCTGTCATTTGAGCAAAGAAAATAAATGATTATAATATTAGAACGTAAAATCTGACTGTGATAGGTTTTCCGATTCCATGCTGGTCCCTCAACATTTCAGACTACTAATGACCTTGAAAAGTGCATGAGCAGCTCACAAATCCTTTGCATTATTATTTTTTAAATATTGCCATCTCCACGGTAATTCGATCCGTGATCGAGTTTCAGTTCCCTCTTTGAGCCATTTCTTCATTACATTTACATCTAGGATACTTCATACGAATATCATAATATATCGGCTTAAGTGCTTTATATTTTTGGGGCTCCAGGAAGGATGAAATGTAAAGGTAACTTCGGCGGAGTTTAAACGCAGAGTGTAAAGCGAACACTGAATATCGGAGGCAGTTTGTCTCACGCTCTACCGATTCTGCCATCCACTTCCATTTCACTTCGCCTTCGGCATGGGGCACGCTCGTCCTGCTAGAAACAGCAGCTAAAAATCTTCACCTCCTTTCTTTTAAAAAGGGAAGACACATTGGATAAGGGTAGATGTACTCTTAAAAGGGACAGGATGGTCACGACAGACCTGTAATTAAAGGCGTGTCTCACATTTAATCACAGCTCTGTTGTACCTGGGCTGACATGGGGCCGAACAACAACCTGTATCGAGCTAATCGATATAACCTGTACACGATCTAAGAGCTCGAAATAGCAAGCTAATATCCTTCAAATTTCACAAGGAGGGTTACATTAGATAGTGTATTCTTCCAAACACTAGGTCTGAAAATAAGACGGGAAAGACACAGATAGAATACTTTTGATCAAAGGTCAGTTCGATAATAGTTAACCTGGATGAGACATTAGGGAAAGACATTCATATCACAAATATTACATCACAGCTCTCCGAAGCATATGAAACACGATGTGGTCGCTCGTATTATGTTTACATCACAATTGCAGTCGATAAGGAAATACTGGTGATAAAAGTGGGTCTATTTCAGTTGGAATGAACGAAAAAAAGCCTTCAGATTAACATAGAAATCGTAATATGTAAGGGTCGTTATTGCTTTAAGCTCTAGATCATCCCAGGATGAGCAAGGACTATAATGAAAGGGTACACTCGTTTTTTTTTTTTGTTTTTTTCTCCATGCTGTATTAAGAACAACACAAACAAATTCATCGTTTTAATTAATAGTTTTTTTAAGCAGCTGCTATTTTTAGCTGATTTCAGCGACTGCGTGGAAGCTTCGCCGTTAGTTCTGATATGATTGCTGTTAGCCCCGTGTAAGCTCTGTCGAAACAGACCTAGCGTTCTAACCATGACTAGTCTATCTATCTATCTATCTATCTATCTATCTGCCTCTCTGTCTGTCTCTTTTTGAATATATAGGCGCAGACGTTGCTCTGTGTTAAGAACTTCCCTTCCCAACCACAATTCCGAGTTCGGTCGCACTGCATGACACCTTGGGTAAGCGTCTTCTACTATAGCCCTGGGCCGACCGAAGCCTTGTGAGTAGAGTTGGTAGACGGAAACTGAAAGAAGCCTGTCATATATATGCGTGTGTGTGTGTGTGTGTTTCACTTCCCTTATCGCTTAACAAGCGTTGTTGGTTTGTTTATGCCCCATAACTTAGCGGTTCAACGAAAAGGAGGCGACAGAATAAGTACCAAATCTTTTTTTTTTTTTTTTTTGTTAATTTTTTTAAGGGGTCTAGGATCGATTCGTTCGACTTATCCCTTCAAGGCAGAGCCTCAGCATGGCCGCAATCTAATGAATGCAACAAATAAAAAAATGTATACACGCACACACACACACACACACACACATATATATATATAGATATATATATATATACTTGTCACAGTGTGACAAGGTTGACCCTTTGAATTACAGGCACAACAGAAACAGGAAGTAAGAGTGAGAGAAAGTCGTGGTGAAAGAGTACAGTAGGGTTCGCCACCACCACCCTGCCGGAGCTTCGTGGAGCTTTAAGTGTTTTCGCTCAATAAACACTCACAATGCCCGGTCTGGGAATCGAAACCGCAATCCTATGACCGCGAGCCCGCTGCCCTAACTACTGGGCCATTGCGCCTCCTGTAAGGGTGGTATACAGAGGAGGCTAAGTTGAACGGACAGCTGACGGAGAAGGGAAAGCAATTAAACATTGGTCATCGTTGTGTAACCTCAAGACAACCTGGACTGATCAAAACCCTTCCAGTCATGGCTATCACGATTTTTTTCTTGGATACATCAAGGAGTAAATCATCCGATGTGTCATTTGTTTAACTCTTGGTAGCTCTTGTGCATTACATACGACACACATGGCGCACTTCCCTTGTATCCATGCATCGTATATGATGCACACATCCAATTTCTTTTCAACCACCAGAATAATTTGGGATTTTTTAAAGGAAAGCTTTCTATTACTCAAAACATATGAAACAAAGTGTAACTAAAAACCTGAAAACAAGCATGGACGTTTCGGGCCAACTCATGAAAATGTTTTGCACAGACAAAGGATTAATATTGTGTAGATTTGAAGGGAAGGCTGTTATTTCTAGCAAAGGAACGACCACATAGAGGCCAAGAAAGAAAAGTATCACCGAGGGAAGGGAACCAAGAAACAGAGATGTGTGATGCTAATTCTTTTCTGAAGACTAATGGAGGTTTAATCAAAGTGAGATAGCATCGATCAGAGCTTGAAACCATGATGTAATGTCGATGAAATCTTGTTCCCAGTTGACGGTGATAGAACAGCATCCATTACTGTCATAGTTTCTCCATAGTAGATATATGAAAGCAAAGAGGTGAATGCCCCTGTGGTCTGATGTCTAAGGTGAATATTGTTATTGATGAAAAGCGTTTATTCGTGACTAGTCTGTCTTATTTTTAGTCATAATCTATCTACGAATCTATTACATACAACGTGTCCTTATTCTTGAGACGGGACCGTATGCTCAGAGGGAAGCGAGGTGACAGAAACGTTTGCACGCCGGGCGAAATGCCTGGCGGTATTTCGTCTGCCGTTACGCTCTGAGGTCATATTCCGCCGAGGTCGACTTTGCCTTTCATCCTTTCGGGGTCGATTAAATAAGTACCAGTTACGCCCTGGGGTCGATGTAATCGACTTAATCCCTTTGTTTGTCCTTGTTTGTCCCCTCTATGTTTAACCTCCTGTGGGCAATAAAAAAATAGGTATGCTCAGAGGGAGATTTTGCTGCTATTTCAATGAAGTTGTGAGATTGCATGCAACTCCCTTCGTTGTTGCTGTTGTGTTGTCTTTAAACTAGAGTTGGCTCCTGAATGGGCAGACCAGTAATCAAAA
>NC_069001.1:10892441-10894548 GCF_001194135.2 Octopus bimaculoides | reverse complement strand
GAATCAAATATATGTGGAACTGGATAACGCTTTGCCTCTTTGTCTCTCTCTGTCTTTCTTTCGTCATCATGAGAAAATTAGAATTCTAGAGGGGGGGGGGATACAGGGGGAGGGGGGACCCCGAAGGAAGAGAGAGACAGAGACGGAGATATTTATTGTTCGGTTTTGACGAGATAAGGTCATCTCCAATCCTTCCCCCCATACACATATACCCTCCGACGACTCCGCCGCCGCCGCCGCCATGTCATTATTACTAGTGCTACAGCATTTACTACTACTACTACTACTACTACCACTGTAAGGGAGAGAACAAGGAGGCAGAGGGAAAGAGGTGGGGGGACAGCGCTATCATATTAGCTGCAGCTTAAGTAACAGCAAATGGAAAAGCAATTATAAAGTAACAATAGGAGAGACATGATAAACAAACGAGAGGAGAGTCATGCTTAATGCGCCGTCACCACCCTATCACCACCGCCACCCTTACAATAACTATCTGTCTCTCTTTCTATTGGATGTGTGTGAATGTGTGCGTACATATACATAGATATATGCGCGCGCATACACATACACACATGTATCTCCGTGTCTTTATCTACAGAGATAAAACTAGATTGTGTTTTTTGTTCTGATTTAATAATTTACCTATGTCTAAAAGCATATTATTCATGGTGGTGCTACTATCGAATGAGATGGAGAGATGAGAGAGAGAGAGAGAGAGATGATGATGTTGATGCTGGTAGTGGTGGTGGTGGCGGCGGCGACTGTCATGATGCTGTAGGTGGTGGTTGTGGTGGCGATAGTGGAAACGATAGGTGGATGGAAAGAAGGGAAAAATAGATAAGTTTTGCGGTGATGGACTGCAGAGCTGATACGGAGATATAATAGATAGAAGGCATTCCGAGAGAATAGAGTCGGATATTATCTAGAGCGCTGGAAATCGTAAAATCGTAAATTTCCAACACCTCAGCCTCCCACAACTATTGAAAGGGGACTCCTTCTCCTTTAGTCTTTCAGTTTTGACTTTCTTTTGAACATTTTTTGTCATTTTTCTTTTATTTTACAAACTTATATGTGAACATGAAGATTATTTCTTTAAAATTATGCGAAACTAAATTCCCCGAAATTTTTTTCCAAAACGAGACGAAACTAAAAAATTTACGGAAAGGGAAGGAGGGGCAAAAGCATTCACACATAGATCCCTCTCTCTCTCTCTCCCTCTTTCTTTTTTGACAGATTCTTATAATAGGATACTTAAACCACTTAAACCGATGCAAACATGGTATTTGTCGTGGCACTAGATGATTTCCGACTCTACTCTACAGGAATACCAATAGATAGTGATAGAATGTAGGCAGATAAAAGGGTGACAGACAGACAGACGGACGGATGGTTATGCCTCACAGAAATGAAGTTTGTTATCGTTGCTATTGAAATGCATTCTAAACTGTCTTTTCCTATGAGGAAAGAACCCAGGACAATATGGTAATACAACGCATCCGTTTTTAAGAGGGTAGGATGCAATTTGAAGGGAGCTGGCTGATATTTCTAGCAGGTCGAGTGGCGTCATGTGGTAGGTACGGGTGGAGAAGTTTCTGTTGCTGGTCAACTCTGATTAAGTGGACTTCTGATCAAAGACATTCCATCGATGACCACCTCATCAGTGTATTTGGGCAGATGATGTAGCATTATGCATGGTAACCAATATGTTCTGCTTTTGAAGATTGTAGAATATGATTTTGAAGGAAGATTTTGACTGTTATATCTAGCGAGTCGAACGACCATACAGATGTTCTCAAAGAGCTAAGGTTAGTGTTGGTGTTGCTGTTGTTTAGATCGAAGGATTAAGTAGATCTTTTATCAAAGACATTCTGGCCATGATCACGCCGTCCGTTTCACGAACGATAAATGCTTCAGCAGGTCATCATCCAATGTGTCTCCGACCTTTTCAAGACAATACATGAGGAACTGGCTTCTGTTTCTAGCTAGCGATATGACCACGTAGAGGCTCTCACGCAGAGAACATATATGAAGAGAGAGGGGAGAGACAGACAGGAAGGAACGCAGATAGCGATCGAACTGGAAAAAAGGTATATATATATATATATAT
>NC_069001.1:10890510-10892171 GCF_001194135.2 Octopus bimaculoides | reverse complement strand
ATGCGTTTTCTCCATTCCTTAAATTTTTAAATATACTCAAATACCCAAAATTTCAAGGAGTTCCTGCCTTAAAAACAGGAACAACACCACAGTTATTTTCTGTTCTTTGCTACATTGGTTTCTATTAACCCATTTATTCTATCCGAAGAATTTTTATTCATTAAGATAGAAGAAATACATATAATTATATATATATATATATATATATATATATATATATATATGTGCATTTTTCTTTCTAATTTTGGTACAAGGCCAGTATTTTTGAGCGATAGGAGTCAGTCAATTACATTGACCCCAGTACTTTACCGGTACTTATTTCTGTCAATCCTGAAAGGATGAAAGGCAAAGTTAACCACGGCAGAATTTGAACTCAGAAAAGAAACGGAGGAAACGCCGCTATAAGCATTTCGTCTGACGTCCCAACTATTCTGCCAGATTCTTGCTTTCTAATCACTTATTAAGATGGAGGCAGGGCTCATAATCGTTTTCAGGAACGAACCTCGTGGGGGAAAAGAGGGAAGAAAGAGTCCTCAAAGCGGGCAGGGTCTGGTCCCGATACTTGCAACAGAGCAGGACTCCACTAAAAACACTTAATGATCAGGTGGTGCTCATGAAACGAGTGACGGGTCTATCACACGAGTAGCTCCCGGTGCGATTTGAACCCGGAACTCAAAGAGCTGAATGCATGCTAGCATGCTAACAAAATATCTTGTCTAATGCGCTAATTTTTCCACCGAACCACCGTCTTAGACAAGGACTTATTCATCTAAGCTAGAGGTTCTCAACCAATTTCTTTTTCTATCTATGAACCCCTTTGATTACTATTTCACCTGGAGGGACCCCTACATCTATTCAATGTTATTTTGCCCTTCCCAAGTTCAGTTGTGTAGAATTGCAATAGAACATGACTCAGGGACCAGAAACATGTTGAACTAAGTAAAACGCTAGAGAATGAAATCTAGTTGTTACTTGTTTCTTGCATTCTTGCAATAAATACGTCTAAGTCAAAATTTTTTTATCTGTTCTTAAAATAATCCTGTGGATCTCCCAATTTGCAATTTTGCTTGTATGGTCTCCAAAAAAATGTTCTATGGACTCCAAATGGTCATATGCACCCCGGTACAGAACCGATGATTTAATCAGAAGGAAGAAAGGTAAACATTGACTTCAGAACGCAAAGAACTGGAATAAAGAACACAAACGTGTGAGTATGAGGGAGAGAATTAATTATTATATATATATATATATTGGAGTGGCTGTGTAGTAAGTAGCTTGCTTACCAACCACATGGTTCCAGGTTGAGTCCCACTGCGTGGCATCTTGGGCAAGTGTCTTCTCCTATAGCCTCGGGCCGACCAAAGCCATTTCAATGGATTTGACAGACGGGAACTGAAAGAAGCCCGCCGTATATATATGTATATATATATATATATATATATATATAAAAGTAAATCACCACATCGATTCGGTTGTTCCCTGTTACAACTAATATAGTTACAAAATAATAATGTTGTTAATTTAATCGTTGGTTCTTCGACTCGGTATTTTCACTCGCGAGACACACCACCGTACGTTCGTGCACCATGGAGAACGATCTGCTCGGGTTCTTCCCCTCAGCTCTGTTCTGTGTGTGTGTGTGTGTGTGTGTGTGTGTGTGT
>NC_069001.1:10886845-10889657 GCF_001194135.2 Octopus bimaculoides | reverse complement strand
CCGTTATTCATCTCCAACAATCGAGACGACGTGCGCACGCACACAATATACGGCTTCCCTCCGCAAGCACTTCTGGTGCTAAAATATCTCCGAGCAATTATTCTATAGTTTGTTAATTGTAATTTCTATTGTCCTTTTTTTATGTGTGTTTTAGTTATTGATGTTGTTGTTCTTGTGGTTATCCTTATATCAGTGTTGTTGTTGTTGTTGCTAATCTTGTTGTCTCGGTCGTGGTCATCACCATCGAAGCCGTTCTCGTGTGACGTCAGAAGACACAAATTATGAAATGTCTAAACTGTTAAAACTTGATCATTTATTGATTTCAAATTTTGGCACAAGCCCAGTAGTTTCGGGGTGGAGGAAGGGGCTAAGTCGATTACATCGAACCCTAGCGTTCAAATGATACCAATTTATTGATCCCGAAAGGATGAAAGGTAAAACTGACCTTGGTGAACTTTGAACTCAGAACGTAAAGACGGACGAAACGCCGCCAAGCATTTCGTCCGGCGTGCTAACAATTTTTTCTACTTTAGTCACAAGGCCCGAATCTTTTGGGGAGGGGACCAGTCAATTAGATCGTCTCCAGTATGCAACTGGTACTTGATTATCGACCCCCAAAGGATACAAGGCAAAGTCGACCTCGGTGGAATTTGAACTCGGAACGAAAAGACAGACGAAATACCGCTAAACATTTCTCCTGGCGTGCTAACAATTCTTTTCTACACTAGGCACAAGGCCCGAAATTTTGGGGGCAGGAGAGGCAGCCGATTAGATCGACCTCAGTACCCAACTGGTACTTAATTTATCGACACCGAAAGGATGAAAGGCAAAGTCAACCTTGGCGGTATTTGATGATGATGACACCACTTTTAGTACTTCATCAAGTTAGGCAGGTCTTCCAGAGAACAATATATTGCCATTCATCTTGGTCCTTTGTTATCTTCCCTGTGAGGGTTCAAGGTCCTGAGATTCAGCCATCACCACTTCATCCCATGTTTTCTACAAGCTCCATCTACATTAAGTGATTGGCATTTCTTTATGGGGCCATTCCAATAAGGTAGTTATCCACCCCTGATTCAAACTCTCTCCTGTATGTGATTTGCTTCTACTTCTGCGAGACTAACGACTCACAGGGTGTATGACCGGTTAATATGATGTCTCCGAAGAAATCGTGAAAATACTGTTGTAAATGCAGTAATTATAGAGGGGAGATTGGTTGGCACTCCGTCGGTTATGACGACGAAGGTTCCAGTTGATCCGATCAACGAAACAGCCTGCTCGTGAAATTAACGTGCAAGTGGCTGAGCACTCCACAGACAAGTGCACCCTTGACGTATTTCTCGGGGATATTCAGCGTGACACAGAGTGTGACAAGGCTGACCCATTGAATTACAGGCACAACAGAAACAGGAAGTAAGAGTGAGAGAAAGTTGTGGTGAAAGAGCACAGCAGGGTTCGCCACCATCCCCTGCCGGAGCCTCATGGAGCTTTAGATGTTTTCGCTCAATAAACACTCATAACGCCCGGTCTAGGAATCGAAACCGCAATCCTATGACCGCGAGTTCGCTGCCCTAACCACTGGGCCATTGCGCCTCCACTATAGAGGGGAGAATGTAGACAGCAAAGTTATTTCACTTCATAGATACCCTGCAAATGTCACTATTCATCTTATTTGGTTCCAGAGATGGAGACTTGTAAAGAAAGACTTTGTTTACACTGCAAATAGCCAGATTTGCTCCCAGCATTTCATCAAATCTAAAGGACCATCGACAGATTACCCCTTGCCATCCGTTTATTAGATAAACTTCGGAGACATGTGTATGTGACTGTGCATTTGTATTTGATAAATATGATAGGGATAAAAAAAAAAATATTCAAAATTAAGTCTCATTTATTTATTATTTATTGTAAAGCATAAAAAGTTTTGAAAGGTACAACGATGCACTATAATATAAAAAAATGGACTATATATTTGTTGTAATTAAGTTATCTATAATCCGATGATATTTCGGAATACAATTCCTTCTTCAGATATTCTTAGATGGAGTCTATGCTATAAACTTTTATTATTTATTGTTTTAATTATACATTTATTTCCTTACAACCATGAAAAATACAATTTATTATACAAGGGGGAAAAAAAGTCAAAATAATTAGACAGGCTCTTTCCCTGCAGTGCAGTTGCAATCAACTGGATGCACATTGCCAGTGACCTTCTCAAATAATTCTTTAACTCGAGCTGCTTAATATTCATGAGATGACACACAACAACAATGGCGTGGGTAGTCTGCAGATGTAGAATTGTTTGCACGGAGAGCCACCTAGCCAAGGGAGATAATCTACTTATCGGAATGTCTTATACTGCTGTCTTCATCCATACACATTACATGTCCATACCAGAGCAATCTTCTTTCTAGCAGACTACATCTGACTCCCCTTATGTCCAGTTTTTCTCTCAGCCCATTTATACTATAACATTCATGCATATTCAACAGAGTATACTAAATTTATTCCTTTCTAGTCTGCTCAAGTATTCACCCATTACACTCAAAGTCCTTGTCTCACCACCATGCAGCATTACAGTCCTGACACAAGTGTCATACAATCTACCCATCAATCTATACAATGAAGCAGATATCATTCATTTCATATCTAATGATACTACATTGCATATTTTTCGGCTACTTTGTTTCTAGTTCTTCAGCATATCCGAAGGTGCAGGAGTGGCTGTGTGATAAGTAGCTTGCTTACCAACCACATGGTTCTGGGTTCAGTCCCACTGTGTGGCACCTTGGGCAAGTGTCTTTTACAA
>NC_069001.1:10885767-10886774 GCF_001194135.2 Octopus bimaculoides | reverse complement strand
TATATATATATATATATATATATATATATGTTTGTATGTCTGTGTTTGTCCGCCACAACATCGCTTGACAACCGATGCTGGTGTGTTTACATCCCCATCAGTAATCGGTTCGGCAAGAGAGACCGATAGAATAAGTACTAGGCCTACAAAGAATAAGTCCTAGGCTTACAAAGAATAAGTACTGGGCTTACAAAGAATAAGTACCAGTATTACTAAGAATAAGATTTGCTTGGCTAAAGGCGGTGCTCCAGCATGGCCACAGTCAAATGACTGAAATAAATAGAAGAATATATGCTTGTCTTCATCATCAACGAGCCTGCAGTTACTGCGTGAATATGAAACACTTGCTAAAGCAACCTTCGACTTGCCTCCTGTTGAAAACAGCAACCAGCAATAATACACAGACACACACACACACTTGCGTTTGCCCTTGTTCCCTGGACTCCTGCAGTCGGCAGTAGTGATGGCCAAATGAGCTTCATCACAAAACCCTGCTGGTACCCTCAACTTTTATAAGCTTCGTCAAAAAACCCTGATAGTACCCATAACTTTTACAAGCTTATTCTTACCCTGAATGCTATACTTTCAAAGCAACAATTTCTCCTGCTGATTATATCTCACAGATAACAAAATCTATAAATGCTTCTAATAATCCACCTGAGTTGTGAAGAGAATCAATTTCTTGTGGGCTCAGAATTTTTACAGCATCCTTGTATCTGTCATATATGAAGCACATGTTCACAGTTAATATACCTGTGTTTCTATTACATCTCCTGTGTAACCATACTCTTTTACTTGTTTCAGTCATTTAGCTGCGGCCATGCTGAGCACCGACATTAGTCGAGCTAATCGAACCCAGGACTTATTATTTTTAAGCCTAGTACTTATTCTATCGGTCTCTTTAGCCGAACTGCTAAGTTACAGGAGCGTAAACACACCAGCATTGGTTGTTAAGCAATGTTGGGGGGACAAACATATACACACACATCCATATATATATATATATA
>NC_069001.1:10881127-10884746 GCF_001194135.2 Octopus bimaculoides | reverse complement strand
ATACAAAACTGCATCTAAAAGAGCTATAAATCGAAAATCTATTAGCAATAATATAATCTAATCATGTTTTGTTTTGTTTTACTTTTTATGAACCCATATAACGAAAAGGAATAATTTTTAATTTGTTGTCAAAATTTGTAGGCTTTGTGGTAAGTAGCTTGCTTACCAACCACATGGTTCCGGGTTCAGTCCCACTTCGTGGCACCTTGGGCAAATATCTTTTACTATAGCCTCGGGACGACCAAAGCCTTGTGAGTGGATTTGGTAAACAGAAACTGAAAGAAGCCCGTCGTATATATGTTATACAAATATCATGTAGATCGACACACGTTTTCTGAACTGTTATTGTTAACCTCTGAGAAATTTCACATTTATTGCTACTGTATTCAATATTCTTTTCTCTTGTTTTGTTAAAACAACGCGCACGTGCATGTGTGTGTGTGTATTTATATATATATATATATTTCCAAATACATACAGATACGTTCACTTACGTATAATTAACCATATACACATACATAGAATTAAATATGTGTATGCAGACACACATACATATATACATATACATTGGAACAGGGACAACTGACGAAGGGGTATACTCCTTATGTTGCATGTTTCGTTTCTCTGTTTGTTTTATACGTTGTTCGAAAAAGTTCGTTTTCTGTTTTCCTTTCTCATTGTGTTTAACATGTCCTGTACCCATATATGCATGTATGTATAGATATAGATGTAGGTGTGTACATATATATATGGATATATGCATATATTTATATATTATTATATTATATCATCGAACGCCACGCATCCTTTTCCAAGTAAGTTTCATACATTACATATATGCACATACAGGTATAAGTGTGTGGTGAGAAGTTTGCTTCTTGGCCACATGGCTCCGGGTTCAGTCTCACAGCGTGGCACTATGGGCAAGCGTGGATTTGGTAGACGGAAACTGAAAGAAGTCAGTCATATATAAATATAAGTACACACGCAGGCACATGTATGTGTGTGTGTGTGTGTGTGTGTGACTTGACTTTGTGCCTGTGTTTGCCCTCTACCACTGCTTGACAACCGGTGTTAGTGTGTATGTGTCCCCTAGCGGCTCAGTAAAGGAGACCGAAAGAAAAAGTGCCTGGTCTAAAAAAAAAATGAAATATAATATAAAGATAAAAGACACACACACACACACACACACATCCATTACATCAGAACTTTGTTTCAGTTGACGTCGTTCAAGTACAAGATAACCTCAAGGTCTTTAGCGCGAGTGTAACAGCAAATATCGGTGATACGAAAGATCTGGGAAATGAATACACACACACACACACTTCTTACAGGTTAATTGATCAAACATGATCACACTGTCCAAACATTAAATTGATACTTCGATACATAATCAACAGCGTTTTCACACACACACGCACACACTCTGTCTGTCTGTCTCTCTCTCTCATTATCCAAGCGTCTAATGAAATGTCAATGCAAATTTTAGTTTATTTCATGGTTTACATAAGATGAAGGCCAGCGCCCATAAGCTTTTTGTGGGTCCCTTGAGAATTGTTTGTCCTCGCGGTCAAATATTGGCGTTAAAGAACGAATACAGATCAAGCAATCTAATTTAGTGGACCGAACGAATTCTACACTCATCTCCATACACGAATTTACAAACCATAACCCCCCCCTCCACACACACACTTTATAGGCGCAGCCGTGACTGTGTGGTAAGCTTGCTGCCCAACCGCATGGTTCCGGGTTCTGTCCAACTGCATGGTACTTAGGGCAAATGTCTTCTGCTATAGCCTCGGGCCGACCAAGACCTTCCGTGGGGATTTAGTAGACGGAAACTGAAAGAAGCCCGTCATACATACATATACAAACCAGCATCGGTTAACAAGCACTGGGGGTGGGGGTGAGAGAAACATAAACAAACATACACACACACATCTATATAAATGTGTGTTTGTGTTTCTTGATGTTCGTTTCCCTCCACACCGCTTGATAACTGGTGTTGGTTTGTTTACGTCTCCGTAACATGACGGTTGATTGGCAAAAGGAGAACGATAGAAGTACCGAGGTCGAGGTCGAATTGTTCAGCTAAACCCTTCAAGGTAGTGTCCCAGCACGGATACGACCCAGTGAATGGAACAAGAAAAAAGACACACACACACACACAGATCTCTAAACTCACCTCCACATAGAACGAGAAACAATCTACGAGGAGACCCTGAAAAATTCCGGTAAACTTTCAGATTAACACCCGCACGTTAATTCCGTCCCTAACCCTAACCGTAACCCTAAACCCTAACCCTAATCCTAACCCGGCTCCTAAAACCCTAACCCTAACACCCTAGTGAAAATCGTGCGGGTGTTAATCTGAAAATTTACCAAAATTCCTGGTTTTAAGGGTGTCGCGAAAAACCTGGTTGGAATTCCAGCCTTCCAAGTTCTTTTACGGGGCTTAGAAAAACTGAAGGACCTCTGCAATAAGTGAGTGAATCTGAGAGGGAAATATGTTGAATAAAATCATAATTAACTGATCATCCTGTGTTTTCTCTTACCCAAACCAGGAACTTTTCAGCACCCTCTCGTGCACATGTGTGTGTGTGTGAGAGAAAGAGAGAGTGTGTATGTGTATGTGTGTGTTTGTGAGGCGTAGGAGTGGCTGTGTGGTAAGTAGCTTGCTTACCAACCACATGGTTCTGGGTTCAGTCCCACTGCGTAGCACCTTGGGCAAGTGTCTTCTACTACAGCCTCGGGCCGACCAAAGCCTTGTGAGTGGATTGGGTAGACGGAAACTGAAAGAAGCCCGTCGTATATATGTATATATGTGTACGTGTGTGTATATATGTTTGTGTGTCTGTGCTTGTCACCCCAACATCGCTTGACAACCGATGCTGGTGTGTTTACGTCTCCCGTAACTTAGCGGTTCGGCAAAACAGACCGATAGAATAAGTACTAGGCTTACAAAGAATAAGTCCTGGAGTCGATTAGCTCGATTAAAAGGTGGTGCTCCAGCATGGCCACAGTCAAATGACTGAAACAAGTAAAAGAGTAAAAGAGTGTGTTTCCATGAGTGTATGTACACACAAACAAACATTTAAAAGACAGCCAGGGAGAATGAAAACAAACTCGAAGAATACTTATTACATTTGCAGACATACACACACAGAAGCGAAGTTACATGCACATGTACGGAATAATTTTTGCCAAAATCGATTAAGTACCAGTCAAGTATTGAGATCAATTTAATCGGTTATCAATGGATTACAAAATCATCATAGATATCGGGCAAATTTAAATACGGTTATTTAGATCAGGGTTCAAATAGCTCTGCAGTTAAGTTTGTTCTCATTATTCTGGGGTCGTTAAAGAAAGAAAGAAATATATATATATATATATATATATATATATATATATGAATGGAATCTTAATCTTGAATTTAATTAGGTATAGGTGTAGCTTTGGGCTTAAGACGTTTGTTTGCCAAACTGTGGTCTTGTGTTCAGTTCCATTGCGTGGTATCTTGGCCAGTCTCTCTTTACTATAGCCCTGGGCCGATCAAAGCCATATGAGTGGATTTAGTAAACTGAAAGTATCTCACGTGTGTGTGTATGTGTGTGTT
>NC_069001.1:10878038-10880303 GCF_001194135.2 Octopus bimaculoides | reverse complement strand
ATATATATATATATATATAAATATATATATATATATATAGGCTTACATAGCATAAAACATGCTTACACAAAAACATCACGCTCGTATATATATATATATATATATATATATATATATATATCTACTGACACTTATAATACATATGCAGACACGCGTATATAGATAAATAAACATCGATAAACATAAGAGATAAAAAGACAATCTATAATAGCATACCTGTGATATAAAATACCTTTGTATTGACGATAGGTGCTGATCATATGTACGTAGATACGAAATAGGATTCAAATATATACAATGTATATCTTCCACAGCCGTTATATTATCCTTCTGCAGCAAAGCATGGCATAATATATATAATTATATATATGTATATACTTTGTATAAACACTATAGATTGTATTTATAGTTGAAAAGAAACCGTTTTTTTTTTATTATTATCTGTGTCTATATTTGTCCTGAGTTTGTTTTTCAATGTAGAATTTGGTTTTTCGTTATTTTAACTCCTTTTGTCATCGACCTCTCTCCTCCGTTAGTCGTATTTGTAATTAATAAAAGCAAGCTATACTAATTACAAATATCATTAGTAGTAATATATATATATATATATATATATATATATACAGTTGTTGTTATCGTTTAGCTCAGTTCTGAGTTGAACAAGACAGACCTATGATGATCAAAGGTGCAAGTGGTGAGTGTCCCGGTCCCGTCTTGTTTTTGTTTGTTTCAAGCAATATTCATCCGGGACTACATAACTCAATGTACTCCCGTTTTATTTCTTCTGAAGGTTCATTTGTTATACATATATATACATATATATATATATTATATTTTGTTTTCTCTTAATGGTGGTTGGCTGTGATTTGACTGCTGTTTCTAGCAAGCCATGTAAACGCGCGAAATTACTTCACTGCGTCGTAAATGTAATTGTTGTTCCTGAAAGTGTTGGTCCTGCTGTTTGTTAGAGTTAATGTCAGTTAAAACCAGGGTATAATTAATAGTCTAATCATTATCTCGCTTGTGTAATAAAACATAGCAAAGCAGTCCAGGTTTTATAGTTTGTTGTGGGAATAAGAACTTATTGTAAATGATTATGTCGAAGTATCTTGTTCCGTTTTCTATTATTTCTTCACCTTTGGCAATCGTTCAGAGAGTTTTAGGTTAGTTTTAAGGTGCTAAACAGGCTTAGTTAAGTAGATTAACAAATATATACTTCCCTTTCATTTCTCCAGCATTCACAGCTAATCAGGGTAGGAAGGAATTTCAGAGCGAATGGCACAAAAACGGTTTCTTAATGGAAGTTGGCGAAGATGATGATGCAGAGATAGATAAAAAGCAAAAATAAGTACTTGTTATATTAGCATAATTAACACACCACACACGGATCTATATACATATATATATATATATATATGAATCTATGTACGAATGTGTGTTTGTGTAGGTATATATATGTGTATTTGTGTATGTACTTGTATGTGTATATAGATAGATAAGTGTGTATATGTGTCTGTAGGTGTTTATAAATACGTGAGAGAGTGTATTTAAACTATTATAGTAAGCAGACGTAGAAGATATTAACAGCAACTCATTATAAGGCGTGCAACGACTAGTTTGGATAATAGCATTGCTAAAACTCAGCTTGGAGTTTCCTTTCTTTTTTTCTTCTTTTCGTTTTCATCCACTCTATCACTTCCCCTTATTTCTCTCTGTGTCTCTCTCTATCTTTCTCTATTGCTTTCTCTCTCGTCTATATTTTCCCTCTCTCCTTCTATCAGTTCTACATTTCTCTGTCTCTGTCTCTCTCTCTCTCTCTTTTTCTGTCTTTCTTTATTGCCTTCTCTCTCTTTTATATCACTTCTATATTTTTGTCTCGCTCTTTCTCCCTCATTATTTCTGTCTGTCTGTCTGTCTCTCTCTCTCTTACTCACTTCTATATTTCCCTTTCACTTGCCCTCTCTCACTTCTATATCTTTCTTTCTCTCCTTCACTCACTTTCTGTGTCTCCTTCTCACCTCGTTATCTTTCCATGCCATCTCTCTCTCTCACACGCACACACACACACACTCTCTCTCTTTATCTCTGCTTTTTTATTTACCTTCCTCTCACGTCTTCTCTTCACTCACTTTATACATGTCTCTCTATCGATGCCGTACGATCCCCTCCTGCTATCCCTCATCAGTCTTTTGTGTGTGTGTGGAGCAGATACACGGAGAATTACAGGGAGGCGTGGGGGGAGAGGTCCAGAGGAGAGGGGTGGGC
>NC_069001.1:10875053-10877236 GCF_001194135.2 Octopus bimaculoides | reverse complement strand
ATTATTATTATTATTATTATTCAGTAGTTTTATTTTTATAACGTGCTTTCCACTTCACTACCGAGCGCAGCTCTGTGCGCCTTGGGTACGTGCTGTGGTTTGCTGTGGTGCTCTTATGTTTACTGTATTGAAAGTGTTTTGCGTAGAATGTGTGCAGTACCCAGTAGTGCAATTTTCTGTATGTTATATATATTTGTAAGTCCTGGTATTTTTGTTATGTATTTGTCTGAATATTTTTTTATTAATAGTAGGTGCTACTATTATTATTATTATTATTATTATTATTATTATTATTATTTCAGAGAGCAGTGTGTTAATACAGAGGCATGAAGCAGATTTTAACTGCTATTTCTAGAAGTTCGAGCGACCACGTAGGAGGCAGGCTCTTTCCTACGTCGGCTCGTAGGGCTGGTAGCCATGATGGTGGTAACTACGAAAGCGGAGGAGGCAGCAGCTCTGGAGCCATCTATATTTCATTGTTTTCGTGTTTGTAGCCAAAAAAATGATGTTAATAGCTTTGTGATAATTCAGCGATTGTGCTGTGTGTGTGTGTGTGTATCTGTGTGTGTGTTGCATGCGTGCATGTGTGCACGCGTGTATGTGTGTATTGGTGTATTTACTCATGTGTGTGTATGTGTATCTATCTATCTATCTATCTATCTATCTATCTATCTATCTATCTATCTATCTATCTGTCTGTCTGTCTGTCTGTCTGTCTGTCTGTCTGTCTGTCTATCTATCTATCTATCTATCTATCTATCTATCTATCTATCTATCTATCTATCTATCCATCTATTCATCTATCTATCTTTATATATATATATCTGTGTGTGTGTGTGTGTGTGTGCCAATGTGTGTATGTTTGTCTCCGTACAACTGTTTCTGTTTGTTGTGCGTGTGTGTGTGTATCTGTTTATTTATGTATAAGTATGTATGTATTTACGTGTATGTATCTGTATGTTTGTGTGTTTTTACTGTATATGTATGTATGTATGCATGTATGTATATATGCATGTATATATGTTGTTGTTGTTTAGCCACAGGTCAGCTTTGACCTAATCCACTTGTGATCAAAGACATTCTGGCTATGACCATCAAGGACTACGTTATGCAATGTAGTGACGTTCAATTCTGAGACGGTGCGTGATTTGAGAGATGCTGCTGCTGCTGTTTCTAGCATATTGAATGACCACACAGAAGCCACTCGTTGGCTCGTTTGCCTCGATGTGGAGCATGTTTGTTGTTGCTATTGTTGTCGGAATAACCGTTCATGAAATGGAGGTGTTACGGAAAATCGAACGAGAGGAGAGTTTGAATAGATGTAGAGAGAGGGAGAGAGCCGAGCGGAGAGAAATAGAGGGAGTGTGACAGAGTGTGAGATGTAGGAGGAGGAAGAAAGACAGAGAGTAATTAGGGAGGAGAGAAAGAGAAAAAGAAAGAATAACAGTGAAAGAGGAGGAGCAACAGTGGGGGTGGTGGAAAGAGAATGTAAGGATAACAGACGGAAGGTGACTGAGGGGAAATTGCTAAGGGAATGAGAGGAAAACAAGTAGAAAGAGAGAGGGGAAGAGAGACAGACAGACAGAAAGAGAGAGAAATGCGATGATAGTGAATGTGTGTGTGTGCGTGTGCGTAATGCTTGAAAGGAAGAGCGAGTGAAATAGAAACGATACGTCTGTCTATCCTGTTTTCTCTCAACTTTTTCTTTCTCCTTTCCCACCTCGCTGTCTCTTTCCGTTTCACTCTATCTATCTATCTATCTATCTATCTATCTATCTATCTATCTGTCTGTCTGTCTGTCCATCTATCTATCTCACTGGAAGAACCGTATCAGCGTATCCGTTGTACATGTTAAGGTGCTGTGTTGGTCCACTCCGCCGTCGGACGGGAGAACCAGTCTCTCTTGAAAGTGCAAGAAATAACAGTTAAAAATCTCCCTCCGTTCACAGCCTACAGTTTTCGAAACAACAGAAAAAAAAGGTGGGGGCGCATATCAGATAATGTGATCAAAGAACGAATACATACCCCCCCCCTCAACCACGCACACACACATTTACTTGTTTCAGTCATTTGACTGCGGCCATGCTGGAGCACCGCCCTAAAGTGATCTAATCAAAGAAACTAACCCAGGACTTATTCTTTTGTAGGCCTTGTACTTGTTCTATCGAATCTCTTGTTGCCGA
>NC_069001.1:10871155-10873151 GCF_001194135.2 Octopus bimaculoides | reverse complement strand
GTCACCCGGTCCAGGAATCGAAACTACAATCTTACCATCATGATGCTGACACCCTAACCACTAAGCCACGCGCCTCCACGTCACCTTGTTTAGTTAATTTATATTCTCTCACTCAGTGATTCCCAACCTATTTTCCTTCGAAACACCACTATAACTTCCCATAAGAATATATACCCCCACCGGTAGTTGGAAAACAAAACCAACTTGTTTTTTTATATTTTATCACAATCATTTCGTCCGTCTTTACGTTCCGAGTTCAAATGCCACCGAGATCGACTTTGCCCTTCATTCTTTCGGGGTCGTTGAAATAAGTATTAGTCAAGCACTGGTGTCCCCTCCCTCTCCAAAAATTGCTGGCCTTGTATCAAAATTTGAAACCAATATTTTATCACAATTATTTTAATAGAAAAGAATCTACCGGTAACTCTTTAAGTACAGAGTACAAAAGAAAAGTACATTATTGATTAAAAATAAAAAAATGTGAATCACTTTAATGAGAACCTTGTGCCTGGAAACCACAGCACCACCCTTACCACAATTTTCCCAGGCCCCACCGGTGGAGCGTATGCCCCACCCGCGTTGGGAATCACTACTCTAACTCTTTAAATAGTCTCAACTCTAGAACTGCGGTCATGCTGGAGTACAGCCATTAACTTCAACCCCTTCACAACTTGAATCCCGCTCTGATGTATGGCGTTTGGTGATTGAATGAGTTTGATGCCGCTTCCCTAATTTGAGGAAGGTTCATCGGGAATCCTTGACAGGAGCAGATCCAGGTTTATTTCGAAGACACTTGCACCCACTCCATGCAGGTCACTCAGGCTAATTGGGAGGATACTGAAGAGGATACTGAAGAGGATACTGAAGAGGATACTGAAGAGCTGTTGGCCCTCGAAACCCAAGCTGTTGCAGTAAATGGTCTTTATATTTAATCTTTAGTCTTCTGCTTGTTTCACTCATTGGGCTGCAGTCATGCTGGAGCACTACCGTTAGCTTTGCTACACCTTCACAACTTGAAACCTCCTCTGATACGTGGCAATTGGACATTGAATGAGTTTGATGTTGCTGCCCTCACCTGCAGTTCTTGCTTTGAGGTAGATTCATCCGGAATTCTCGACAGGAGGAGATCCAGGGTTTTTTTCCTTTTTTTCTTTTTGAAGACACCTACATCCACATTATGCAGCTTTCTCCGGATATTTGGCAAGATTTTGAAGAGCTGTGTGGGGCCTTGAAACCCAAACCAAGCTGTCGCAGTATCTGGTTTAATCTTTTACCCTTTACTTGTTTCACTCATTGGGCTGCGGCCATTCTGGGGCACCGCCTTGGAAGGTCCCAATACTTACGTATTTGTATAAAAGACGGGTACTTTTTTAGGGTTCTGAGTTCAGTTTCACTAAGATCGACTTTGTTTTTCATCATATGGTGATCGATAAAATAAAATACCACTCAAGTACGGAGTTGATGCAATCGGCATACCCCACCACTAAAAAAGCTACCCTTAAGCCTAAATCTTAAACCATTATGTACCTGTACTTTGTTGGTACACGAGTCCGTCTTTTCTGATTCTATAATCTTTCAGTGAATTATTTTCCTGGCTGTGACTCATACCATTCCACGTTCTTTGATTTTTAACTCTCATTGTGAGTCATATATTCGTATACTGTCGGTACATCATTGTATGTCTTTTGACCCTGTAACCTCACCCTGATTGGTACACCACTCTGACTCTCGCTTTTCTGCTCGAGTCATGTGAGTCATAGATTTGTATTCTGTCGGTATATCATTGCATGTCTTTTGTGTCTCTGTAACCTCACTCTGCTTGGTACACCACTCTGACTCTCGCTTTTCTGCTCAAGTCATGTGAGTCATATATTTGCATTCTGTCGGTATATTATTGTATGGCTTTTGACTCTGTAACCTCACTCTGTTTGCTACATCACTCCATGTTCTGTGACTCTCACTTTTCTGCTCGAGTCATGTGAGTCATATTTGTATT
>NC_069001.1:10866680-10871145 GCF_001194135.2 Octopus bimaculoides | reverse complement strand
TCATTGCATGTTTTTTTTTTTTTGGTCCTGTAACCTCATTCTGTTTGGTACATCACTCCATGTTCTCTGACTCTCACTTTTCTGCTCGAGTCATGTGAGTCACATATTTGTCTTCTGTCGGTACATCATTGCATGTTTTTTTTTACCCTGTAACCTCACTCTGTTGATACATCACTCCTTGTCTTCTGACTCCCATTTTTCTTCTCGAGTCATGCAACTCATACATTTGTGTATAAATTGGTTCTCTCTGATTCCATGACCACTCATCCTCTCTATCGAAGCCCGCCTCCTGTATAAATATCTTGCAGCAGTCATTCTTTCCACACCTTCCAAGTACCTTTATATTTTCTTCTTCAATTTCATTTTATCTGATTCTTATCTCTGCAACACCACTATTTCGAGAGCATAGTGCTAATCTTAACATTCAGGAATATTTCTTATCTCCATCGGTTCCTCTTTCGCACTGAGAATATTAACAGATATGTCTAGTTAAATAGCTAGTAAGGAACGTGAAGTGTTAAAATTTGGATTAAATCGATGTTATCTCAGCTTCGTTCTTGTATAATCGTAACTATTCAACTATTCATAGGTTAACGCTCGTTTTAGAAAACTATATTGATAAAATAACAACATTTGTCACTGTAGCAAAATTTCGAAATTTTTCGGAATGATTCTTGTTCGTAGAATTTAAATGACGCGGTTGAGAAAAATTGGTTGAGAATGCAGGAAGTGGGAGATGGATAATACCGATGCCTTACACAATAAAACGTATAAATACATCGACACATAGATACTTATGGTTAAAAGATATTAAAGAACCAAACAACAACAACACACACACACACACACACGCACACACACACACACACACGCACACACACACACATACACACACACACACACACGTGTGTGTGTGTGCAATGTATGTATGCCATTATTCAGCTTTATTTCAAGTTTTTTTTGTCAATGGAGAACGAGCCGGTTTCTAACCTAGTTCCAAGGGTCATTCATTGCAATTTCAACATCAACAGAATATTTTTGTATGTATATATGTATGTATGTATGTATACGTTCAAATTTATATATTTTGTTTTATGTATGTCATCTCATGTATGTATGTTTCTATGTTTGTCATTATTCAATTTTATTTCAGAATTTCATGCCAATAGAGAAAGAGCCGGTTTCTAACCTAGATCCAAGGCTCATTCATTGGAATTTCAACATCAACGGGATATTTTTGCCTGTTTGCATGTATGTATGTATGTATGTATGTATGTATGTATGCACGCATGCATGCATGTATGCATGTATGCATGTGAGTACGAGGGGGTGCTGCAAAGTTCCTTTTTTTTTAGTAAAAGAAAATACAGGAGGATCAGTTAATCATGATTTTATTTAACATATTCTCCTCTCAGATTCCCACACTTATTGCAGTGGTCCATCAGTTTTTCTAAGCCCTGTAAAAGAACTCGGAACGTTAGGCTTTCAACCTCCAAGCCAGCCTTTTGTGATACCCTTAAAGCTAACAAAATTTCGTCACCCCTTTGCATGTATGTATGTATGTATGTTTCACACCCCACTTCTCTGATTTCTCTATTGATGTTCTCCTTCAGTTGCACCAGTGGTCTCTACGAAATTGTAGACAAGAGGAAAGGGGGGAAAAAAGGAGAGGAAGAAAAAGAAAGGAAAACAATAAATATATAGACACAGCCGCAATCACAGTGCCACCAATCATTACCTACAAATATAATTTAATAGATGCAGAAGTGGCCGACATAGTGACGGTAGACAGCATTGGTATATACAAGCGAATGGGCATACTAGAAGAATGAAAGTAGTTTAGGCAATAATCAGTGCCAACATAAAAATATACATTTATAAATTTTATATCAGTTAAATAACTAAAGGGATCAGTTGTATAGGTGCAACAGAGTTACGAGATGTAAGGCCAAAAATAAGAAAGGAAAAACAGAACTGATAATAACATTAAAACTATGAATCTCAACGTTTTTATCAGACATTATTGCCAAAATGTTATTGGGAATATAGCAATTCAATTGAAATCATGTAAATTCAGTTCATAGGTTAGATTATTACTGTAATAATTTAAAATTATGGAGAGTATTAAGAAAATTTTTACAAGTATTTAATAAGAACTATAGAGAATTACAAAGGCCATAAATGTTAATAAATGTTAAAAGAATTAATTGGATTAGAACAAATTATAAAGAATCAAAAAGGTCATAACTAAGTAAAATGAAGCAAACATCATAAAAATATTACCCAAGACTCGAAGCAAATTGAATAAAATTATCAAATTAAATTATATAAAATATAAATTATATAAAATTAGAATCATCAATATCTGTTGTTAGAAGTAAGGGTACACAAAAGTAGCTTAAACTTCATCAATTATATGTATTAATAGTATTAAGATAGGCTAGGCTACTAAGATATAATCTTATTACTAGAAATTAAGGTCTATATTGTAGGTTTATAGATACGTGTCTAGCATTCGGGGAAGACTTTATAGAACCGGTTTAAAGTATTAGAAAGATTTACGGATAGAACGCAGGTATTTAATCCTTAATTTATCCGGTCTATTAATATCAACACCCGTGTAAATTAAGATTTTCAATAATTTGAAACAGCAGAGATTTTAAGTATATTTATTACTGTCTTAAGGCTTAGGGTGTTTAGCGATGCTCCATGTTAGTTGAACATCGACATTTTTGTGCTTTAACTCCGAAACCGCCGCAGAGAACGATGTTGTCTTCGCTTTATCTCTACTTATAAAGGAGAGTATTGTAGTTCGCTTGAAGCATTGTGTATTGTTTGTAAAGAATAAAAAGTTTAGAATGGTACAACAATGCACTATAATACAAAAAATGGACTATATACCTGTTGTAATTTGGTTAGCTATAGTCCGATGATATTTCGGAATTACAATTCCTTCTTCAGATATTCTTAGATGGAGTCTCTGCTTATAAATGTATAAAGATGATTACTGTAGTGGCGAGAGTCATTGACACCCCTGTGGGATTGGAAGAATGGACTAGCCGAACTCTTATAAAGAGTAGCGTATTGGTTGAGACGAGAGAACAGACGAAGCAGTCGTTGTGAGTTTGTATTTATTGGAGTATCGTATTTAGTGGAGTAATTTGAAGTACGTCGTATGAAGATAGTTGTGTTTATCCCCGTTTCGTGAAATCTGTATATCCAACGTATAAGAAGGATATAAAAATTATGTATATTGATTTAATGACGAAAGGAGTGGAACCTACGTACGTGAAAGTATGTACATTAGTTTTAGCATTACATTTATATATTGACTAGAGTACTCGAGTTGTCAATAAAGACGGAGTTATTTTTGAAAATGTTACCCAAATAAAGTCGATAATCAAATGAAGAGGAAATAAATAAAAATGCCATAATAACAGGAATATAATATTTAAAATTATATTATCACTCCCAAAACATAATTTAGCTTTGATTCACTAGACAAATTCATGAAGAACAGCATTTCTTGTGTAGACATGAAGAGGACGAACATACATAAACCTTCTGAATTCTCAAACTGTAATTTCAAAGTGCCCCTAATGCTAAACCTAGCCCTAACCCAGACCAAGTCATTTCACTAGGTAGACTACAGACACCGCGGTAAACCGCAAGATAAAGCAGAATCGAAATTTCTGACGATTGTTGCAAATCTTCTCAACTTATGAACAGTAAAACGTTATGAGACAATGGAGACGGCAGAATGAACTTCCGAATAAAATAAATGAATAAATAAAATAAGATAAACAGAATAATTACAGCAAGTAAGTGGAAACCTTGTTTCAAAATGTAGAGAAAAAGATCTTAATGGAAAAACAATCAGATCAAACTTAAGTGTTATGGCTCTAAAGCAGTGGTTCCGAACCTTTCCACTACCAAGGACTCCTTTTATTTAAATGAGTTTCCCCACGGCCTCCTTTTAATAATGCTTATCCTTGTGTGTGTGTGTGTGTGACCATGGGATTGCACCTTGAAAGTTCCCCTCCGAAGCAAGGTTGTTTTTGGAAGACCAGCAGTCGTCCATGCATACCAGTCACCTCTTTCCATAGCACTGATGTTGTCCAAGGGAAAGGCAAAGGGGCCAATACAGCTTGGCACCTGTGACGTCACTCGTAACTCAGTTTTACGGCTGAGTGAACTGGAGCAATGTGAAAATAATAGAATGAAACTGAACCTGGAACTATGTGGTTGGGAAGCAAGCTTCTTACCACACAGCCACACGCATACTTAGATGTATGCATGCATGTATCCATTCATTCGTATATACATAACTTGCATATATGCATGTATAATTACACATATACATACATATATACATACACATACATACCTACCTACATACATACCTACCTACATACATGCCTACCTACATACATACCTCTCTCTCTCCCTCTCTCCCTCTCTCCCT
>NC_069001.1:10864206-10866639 GCF_001194135.2 Octopus bimaculoides | reverse complement strand
CCCTACCTACCTCCCTACCTACCAACCCACGCGCCTACCTACCTATCTGCATACATACATACCTTCCTACATGCATACGTAGGTACATACAAGCGCATACAGATACATACATACGTACATACATACATACATACATACGCACATACATACATACGCACATACATACATACATACATACATACATACATATATGACCACTTATTTGGTTCTGTCTGAATTTCAATGAAAAAGCCATGTTCCTCTATTGTAAAGCGCCTCTGTTACCCGTGGTAAGACGTTTAAATAATAAAACCAGAAAAACAGACATAGCAACCACAAACGCTCATACACACTTACTTGTTTACTTATGTAAAATACGTCCATAACATAGATACACCAAATATATTTTCCTAACATAATTATTTTCTTTTTGTGTACATTTTCCTATAGCATACAACAAAAATATTTTTATTCGTTTATTTTCCCATTTTTTAATTCATTTTTACTCCCGCTGTTTCTAAAAAAACTGTTTTTCTCCGTGTCGTCTGCTCTCTTCCATTTTGTTGAGTTTCCGCGTTTCTATGTTTCTTTTCCAGTTTTTTGTGTTTCGTATCTTTTTTTTTTCCCCTCTCAATTCTATTCCATTCCCCCAATTTGTATAGATAAGTTCCTTTCTAAACAAGCAAATTAAATTATTTCAGTTATTTTGGGGGCTTTTATGATCATTTTACTGATAATAATAAATATAATGAGATTATAAATCGCCGACGTTCCCCTCCCCATAGCCACCACCACAGGCACCACCCTCATCACCACTGCCACCACCATTACCATAAATGCCTTCACTGCCCACCTCCTCATGATCAGCATTACCGACATCATCATCCTCATCATCATCATCATCATCATCATCGTCATTGTCACCACCACCACAACCACCACGATCCTCCTCGCCCTCATCATCATCTTCTTTGTCGTCGTTGTCATCGTCATCATCATCATCATCATCACCTTTATCATCATTGTCACCACAACCCCCACAACAACAACAACAACAACAACAACTACAACACCAACAGCAACAACCACAACGATTCTCTTCCTTCTCCTCCTCCTCCTCCACCTCCTCCTCTCCACATCATCATCATCATCATCATCATCATCACTATTTCTATGAAATAATGACTTGCCTATTAGTCATATTCCACATCCATTTACAACCTCAAACCCACCACCGTCGATTCTCTTATCATTTTCAAGTCGTTAAATTAAGACAACGCAAGTGTTGTTACCCGTCATATTCTCCGCTACCATTTATCGCTTTCTGCCTTTGCTAGGAATTTTTATTAGAATCATTTAACATTTTTGCCAGAAAATTTAGTCCTGGAATGAGACCATCGCTCCTGTTTGTTCCGGTTCTACTTTCTGTCTTTTACTCGTCTCAATCATTGGACTGTGAACAAGCTAGAGCATCACCTTAAAGAATTTCTAATCGAATGACCCGACCCCAATATTATTTTGTTTTTTAAAAGCCTAGTACTTATCCTATCGGTCTCTTATGCCGAACCGCTCACTTATGGGGACATAAATACACCAACACCGGTCATTAAACAGTGGCAGAACACACATATGCACACACAACGAGCTTCTTTCAGTAACCGTGTTCCAAATACACTCACAAGGTTTTGGTCGGTGCGAGACTATAGTAGAAGACATTTTCCCAAGGTGCCACGCAGTGGGACTGAACCCGGAACCATGCGGTTGGGAAGCAAACTTTTTTACGTTCTGAGTTCAAATCGAGCCAAGATCAACTGTAATTGTCATACTTTCGTACTGTGAATGGTGGAATCGACGAATCCTCTGGCTTCGAAACTACTGCTCTGGTCCCTAGAGTAGAAATACTATTGGTTATGGTTAAGGCGGTAAGATGGTAGATTCGTTAGCACGCAGGGCAAAATAATAAGCAGTATTTCGTCCATCATTGCGGTCTGAGTTCAAATTCCGTCGACTTTGCCCTTCATTTTTTTTCTAGGACGATAAAATAAGTAACAAATGAACACAGAGATCGATATAATCGACTTAGCCACATCCGCCAAATTTCTAACCTTGTGGCAAAATTCGAAACCATTATTTTAAACTACAATAGAATCGGCGAGTTGGTAGAATCGTTAGCGCTTCGGACAAAATACTTAGCGGCATTTCGTCCGTCAGTACGTTCTAAGTTCAAACTCCGCCGATGTTGATTTTACCTTTTATCCTTTCGAGGTCAATACAATAAGTACCAACTGAACTCTGGGAGTCCGTATAACCGAATAGCCTCACCCTCCAAATTTCAATCCTTGTGCCTGAAGTTGAAAGGGTCATTATTACTGATATTGACGGGAAAGCAAACACGTTCTCAACTCTGTAATATTGTTGAATATTTGAATGTTTTGACTAATATAGAACTGTATT
>NC_069001.1:10856706-10859206 GCF_001194135.2 Octopus bimaculoides | reverse complement strand
AGAGAAAGTGAAAGTGACAGAGAGAGAAGAGAGAAGAGAGAAAGCGAAAGAGACAGAGAGAGAGAGAGAGAGAGAGAAGAGAGAAAGAGAAGAGAGAAAGAGAAAGAGAAAGTGAAAGTGACAGAGAGAGAGAAGAGAGAAAGCGAAAGTGACAGAGAGAGAGAGAGAGAGAGGTAAATAGAAGACAGAGAATACTATAAAGAGAGAGAGAGAAAGAGAGAGACATTGCTAGAGATACAGATAGACACGCTGAGAGAAGGAGAAAGTAGACAAGTGGACAGAAAAGGAGAGAGAAAGAAAAGGAAAGAGAGGGTGAGAGAAAGGGAGAGAGATGGAAAGAGTGAAAGAGAGAGAGGGGAGAGAGAGAAAAGGAGAGTTCCGAATGAATTGAGAGACTGAATGCTGCGTATGAGAGAACAGGAGAGAAAGAGAGAAAGATACGGACAGACATAGAATGAGAGACAGATTGAATAATGGGTGGGGGTGCAACAACTACGGAAAAATAGAGGTAGAGAAGGAAAGAAAGAAAGAGAGAGGGAGATAGAGAGAGAGAAACTAGGTAGAACGCTGCTTGTACTAGAGAGACAAGGAACGATAGAAAGGTAGATAAACAGAGACAGAGAGAGAGAGAGGTAGTTAGACACACACACACGCAATCACAGACATACACACACTCACGCATATATGATATTTATGAGAGATACATAAAATGTCTTATAAAAATAGACACAGATAGATAGATAGAAAGATAGATAGATAGTTAGAGAGAGAGAGGGGGGGGAAGAAAGAGAGACTAAGTGTGTGACGAGAGAGTTGATAATGGAAAGAATGAGAGACGTAAAAGCGGAGTAGGAGGACAAATTACAGAGGAAAAGGGTGAGGAAGAAATAAAAAAATTAAAAAAACGGTTGCAGTGAGAGAAAAAGAGAGATAGAGAGAGATAGAGAGAGAGAAGAAGAAGGGAGAGTAGATAGGTAGAGATGGTGGCTGTAAAGGGGGGGGGAGGACGTATTGGGATGAGGAAGGGGGGTAGAGGGATGAGGAGTGATGAAATGACGGTAATACAGGAACTCGGAACACGAAAGAAGCACGATTCGTGATATCATTACTAATAATTGATTACCGTCCAATTTTAAAATTGTATTTATTGAACGGGCAAAGAGCGGACTGATGGCGTTGGCGTCGGCGCCGGCGTCGGCGTCAGCAGAGAATGAAGGTGGTGGTGGTGGTGGTGGAGGTAGAGGTGGTGGTAGCAGCACTAAAAATGAGATGCTGGCTATGATAGCAACGTTGGTGGTGGCGGTGCTGATGGTGATGGAGATGGTTGTGGAATGGTGAGAAATGGTACAAAGCGAGCGAAATTATCCACAAATGTTGCCATCTCTCTCTCTCCTTCTCTCTTTCTCTCTCTCTCATTTTTATCTTTTGCTGTGTTTCTGTCTATCTACGTACCTTCCTTCTTTTCTCATTATCTATCTATCTATCTATCTATCTATCTATTCATCTATCTATCTATCTATCTATCTATCTATATCTATCTATCTATCTATCTATCTATCCATCCATCTATTTTCCCTCTCTCTCTATCTCTCAAATTATCTAACCTTTCTAATTACTCTCTCTTTTATCTATCTGTCTATCTAATAGTATATATATCTCTCTCTTTCATTTGCTTGCCTATCTACTAATCTATCTATCAATCTCTCCCTCTATCTATTTATCTGCCTGTCTGTCTGTCTGTCTATCTCTCTCTTCTCTTTCTTTCTACCTACGTCTCTCTATCTATCTATCCATCCATCTATCTATCTATCTATCTATCTATCTATCTATCTATCTATCTATCTATCTATCTATCTATCTTATATTGTTCACACTCTTTCAGTCTATCTTTTACTCTCTCTCTCCCCCCCTCTCTCTCTCTCTCTCTCTCTCTCTCTCTATCTATCTATCTATCTATCTATCTATCTATCTGTTTATCTATCTGTCTGTCTATCTATCTATCCATATCTATCTATCTAAGTTGTATTTGTCCCCTCTGTGTACAGCCCTGTGTGGCTAATAAAAGAAAGTTATCTATCTATCTATCTATCTATCTATCTATCTATCTATCTATCTATGCATTTTTCCATCTATTTGTCTCTCAGCCAGCCTCCTCATCACCCAGCCAACCAACCATCCAACCAACCAGCCAACCTCTCTCCCTCCCTCCCCCACCTCCTTCTGTATATCTATCTCAAAGCAATCAATTTCCGTTTACCAATCCGTACATAGCCTTCTCAACCCTCTCCGCCTGCTTCTCTCTGCATATTTCAACCTCTCCCCGCTACATTTCTCCCTCCTGCCTACCTACCTCCCTGTTAAACTCTCCTCTCACCTCACCTTCTATTTCTCTACGTTTCCGTCCGTACATCACTCCCATCATCTTCATCATCATCATCATCATCGTCATAATCATCGTCATCGTCGATTTGACTGCCGTCGTACCATAACCTCCCCCCCC
>NC_069001.1:10850131-10854807 GCF_001194135.2 Octopus bimaculoides | reverse complement strand
TATATATATATATATATGTATGTGTGTATATGTTTGTGTGCATATGTTTGTGTGTTTGTGTTTGTCCCCCAATACCGCTTGACAACCGATGCTGGTGTGTTTACGTCCCCGTAACCTAGCGGTTCGGCAAAAGTGAGACCGATAGAATAATTACTAGGCTTCCAAAGAAAAAGTCCTGGGGTCGATTTGCTTGACTAAAGGCGGTGCTCCAGCATGGCCGCAGTCAAATGACTGAAACAAGTAAAAGAGTAAAAAAGAATACAAGGACGAATTTGATATCCTTACATTGAAGATAATATTAAACCAGTGGTTTTCAACCAATTGGACCCTTCGGTTTTCAACCATTTGGACCCTTATAGACCCTTTGATTACTATTTTACTCTGTTGAACCCCCATAACCATTCAATGCTTCAAAACTAGTTACATAGATATGAATACTTTCAAAATTCCTATTTTGCTGTTCATCCAATGACTTCTGTATGTTGGCCTGTGTAAAATGTTAGAGAAAGAAATGTCGCTGTTTCTTGCAATAGAGACATCTGAAGTCAAAGATTTTCATGACCCCTTGAAATACTATTGTGGGTACCAAATTTACTACTTTGCTTGTATGGACCTCCAAAGTTTTATGTGGACACACGTGGATCTACATGGAACCCGATTGAGAAACCGTTGTGCTGAACAGAGCGATGGGTCCAATCTACTATCGTAGAGCAAATACAATGTTTGTGATGGTCTTCCACACAGTTTTCACTTGTACAAATTCCAGTCACTAGTCTTGGGTCGATCCCTAGATACATTTGTTGCTGGCACTCCGTCACTTACGACGTCGAGGGTTCCAGTCGATCCGATCAACGGAACAGCCTGCTCGTGAAATTAACGTGCAAGTGGCTGAGCACTCCACAGACACACGTGTACCCTTAACGTAGTTCTCCGGGATATTCAGCGTGACACAGAGTGTGACAAGGCTGACCCTTTGAATTACAGGCACAACAGAAACAGGAAGTTAGAGTGAGAGAAAGTTGTGGTGAGAGAGTACAGGAGGGTTCGCCACCATCCCCTGCCGGAGCCTCGTGGAGCTTTTAGGTATTTTCGCTCAATAAACACTCACAACGCCCGGTCTGGGAATCGAAACCGCAATCCTACGACCGCGAGTCCGCTGCCCTAACCACTGGGCCATTGTGCCTCCAGCCCTAGATACAACACAGTTGTTTAATATTCCGCACATTGGGATCGAACGCAATCACATGATTTTAAAGCGGGCTTCTTAACCAGATGGAGTTGTGTACATTCTCGGTTTATCAGAAGCTTACTTCGCGGACTACAACGCGCAGAACACTGTTTCTGAGATAATATCTCAGACAAAAGCCATTGATGCAGTTATATTTCATTGGAATAGATGAAATGTGTAGAAAACACGATAGCCAACAATTGGAAAACAGTCAGATGTATGACGAATTTCATAAAATAGTGTGACGTATGTGTGTTGGAAATTAAATTTACAATAAACCAAGAAGATCGAATGCAATCATAAATTACGAATTAATTCAGACTGAACAACAAAGAGTCTTTTGCAATACATGAAACTCAATCGGAATTATCCAAATTATTTTCTGAAGATCGAATACAATAAAAAGAAAAAATCGAATTAATTCTTGACTAAACAACAAACAGTCTGTGCTATCCATAAAGCAAGATCGAAATTACCAAATTATTTCCTATATTAAAGGTCAACATGGCTGTATTAGTGAAGTCTTATTATTTTTTTTTCTCTCCAGCAGCTGCAAATATAAAACTGAAAAAAATAAAAAAGATAAATCGAACTTGTATTGTTGATGATAAAATCTGCAAATTTGAATAAACTCATGTGACGTGGAGAGACGCGAGTTGTGAGTGGCGTTCGGAGTAAATTCTAAACCGATTTATTCAGCGCTTTCCGAAACCGTTGAAATGTCGCTCTCTCGCTGTCTCTCCCTCTCTCTCTCTCTCTCTCTCCCCGAGAGTTAGACCTCAGCTCTTCTTTTCTAGCATAATAAACCTTAGTCTTTCTTCGTCGACACTCTTTCTATATCCGTTTCCTATCGCAACATATAGTCCTCTCGATTTGTTTCTTCATTTCTGTACAAGATCCTTCTCTCCCCTTTTCTCTATGACAACATTGTTCTAACACGTTTCTTTATTACTGGCCGATGTGCAAATTTACAATTTACGCAGGCATTCGGAGCTCTGTTTTACAACTCACGGAAAGAGCTGCCTTGTACTGTCTGGTCCCACCTTCGAAATCTCAGTCACTTGAACTTTAATCTACCCTTAGTTCCTAATGGTAAGTTAACAAATCGGTTCAGAATTTTCTCCATACGTTGCACGCTATTCACCCCTCTCCACGTCACATGAGCTTATCCATTTCCTTTTCTGATTACTGAGGCTCTTCTGTCAGTTTCTTTTCTTAACATGTTAAAGTTCTTTCATCGCTAGAGTCCTTTCTATTTCTTTTCTCTTTAACAACTCATAGTTTAAATGTCTTTCTTCACTGCTGGTGAGATTCTTCTATCTCTTTTCTCCGTTGCAATACATTATTCAATTGCATATTTGTTCGTTGCTATCCTAACCAGCTTAAATTTTCTCATTCTGAAAAAGAGCTTCGTTCAAACCAACATTACTTACGTCCCTCCACAGTAAAATAATTATTGAAATTTTAAACTTTACTGAATACTTATTGTCAATGACCATTTAGCAAAGATCTTCGGATTTTGCTTTTATTTGCTGTTATTATTGATAACTTAGGAGCCGAACTGTGTCGACAATCTAACACCATAAAATCTTATCATAAGGAATAAGTTGCATGTCATTAAATTTAATATATTTTTGAAAGGATCTATTTTAAAAAGCGTCAAAATATATCCATCTGTACAATATGGTATATATATATATATTGGTTGAGAAAAGATTAGAGATCTATGCAAATCAAATTTTTATATATAAAAGATGTAGGCGGAAATAGCACATTTACACAATAGCGCTGGTGTAAATGCGTGATGTTCTGCCTTTATAAATATAGCGGTTATTTCACTGTCATTTTTCTCTGTTTATCTTTTCTTTTTAAAGATAGATGAAAGCTGTTTCAAAACTTTAGAAGAAGTATTCGTTATTACTACGTTTGTGGATAGCACCTCCTCCCGTTTTTCTAGAGTAAACTATCTTGAAAGAAATCAACACAGATGTTTGGAAAATGTGTATACAATAATATTTGAGGATGAACCTTTTCTTTTGGCTCAGGTAGATGGGTTAGACGCCAAAATGTCATGAAGCCATTTATTGGTCAAAGTAACAAAACAAAACAAAACACAACAAAATGACTTCTTTTGTGAGGTGTTTCTAGAAAATTCTATTTTTTGAAGAGAACTGTGAAACTGAAATGTTCTCAGCAAACAACAACAATAACTGCACTAACAACAACAAACGGTGTTGAGGAGCAGAAACAGTGAATCTCACAAATCCTCTCTGGACACAGTGGTTTATTCTTTAAAATCAAGGAATCTTAGAAGCCACTGCATGGACTGCGTCACCAACATAATCTAAACGAACAAACATTGCATGGCCATCACCGCAACCACCACCACCACCACCACCACTACTACTATTACTACTACTACTACTACTACTACTACCAACACTTATACCATAACTAAAACAACCACCACCAGTACCACCACTTCTACTACAACCACGGCTACGACGACCACCGCTGCCACCACAACCATCGCCGCTACTACTACTACTACTACTACTACCACCACCACTGCAATAATCACCAATATAGTAACTGCTACTATCAATATATCAACAACCACTTCAACTACCACCAAAACAACAGCTATTTTATAGAACAATAACAACTATTAATACAAGCATCAGCTAAACAACAACAACAACAACAACAACAACAACAAGGACAACAACCTATCAGGACGACAGATGCAAATATAATTGGATTCTGTTACGGCGGAAATAATAATATTGGTATTAGTAATGGTGGTGGTTGTGGTGGTGGTTGTGGTAGGGGTGACGGTGGTGGTGGTGGTGGTGGAGGTGGTGGTGGTAGTTGTAGTGCTGGTTGTAGTGGTAGGGTTATATTGTGATGAGATCATTGATGGTGGTGGCGTTGTTAGTTACGGTGGCTGTGGTAGTGGTTGTAGTGGTGGTGGTGGTCGTCGTCGTATTGGTGGTGGTGGTTGTTGTGGTGGAGGATGCAGCAGTGGAATCAATGATGGTGGTGCTGTTGGTAGTTATGGTGGTGGTGGTGGTGGTAGTTGTAGTACTGGTTGTAGTGGTAGGGTTATAGTGAGATGAGATCAGTGATGGTGGTGCTGTTGTTAGTTACGGTGGCTGTAGTAGTGGTTGTAGTGGTGGTGGTGGTGGTCGTCGTATTGGTGGTGGTGGTTGTGTTGGTGGTCATTGTAGTGGTGGAGGAGGTAGCAGTGGGATCACTGATGGTGGTGCTGTTGGTAGTTATGGATTTGGCAGATGGAAACTGAAAGAAGCTTGTCGTATATACATACATACATACATGCATACATGCATACATACATACATACATATATATATATATGTATATATATAAATATATATATATATATGCATGTATGTATATATATATATATATATATATATATATATAT
>NC_069001.1:10847574-10849799 GCF_001194135.2 Octopus bimaculoides | reverse complement strand
AACGAAAGAAGGCCCAATACCACAACCACCACCATCACCATCACCACCACCGCCATCACTACTACTACTACTACTACTACTACTACTACTACTACTACTACTACTATTACTACTGCTGCTACTGCTGCTGCTGTTAGTATTCTTACTGATGTTGCTGCTGCTACTACTACTCCCACTACTACTAGTAAAACCACCACCAGCAACACCACCACCACCACTACTACTACTACTACTGTTGCTACTACTACTACTACTACTACTACTTCTACTACTACTACTACTACTACTACTACTACTACTTCTACTACCGCCACTGGTGCTGCTGCTGTTGGTGGTGGTGATGGTGGTGGTGGTGGTGCTACTACTACTACAACTACTACTATTACTGCTACTGCTGCTGCTGCTGCTGTTGCCAATAGTTCTGTTATAACATCTCCCATTACCATCGCCAAAATCCGGCCCCCAAACACCGATGACTCTTCCGCCAAACCCCCGTATCTTCCCACCGGCTCCCTTCCCCCGCTCCTTATGTTTTTGCAGGAAAGGTGCAATGTTTTTATTCCGTGACCACGTATTAATTAGCTAATTGCAAACCTATGTAATCAAGCAGAAGACTTAATGAATCAGCTGTCTTGTGAGGTGTGGAGTGGTGGTGGAAGCGAGAGAGAGAGAGAGAGAGAGAGAGAGAGAGAGAGAAAGCGAGAGAGAGAGAGAGAGAAAGAGAGAGAAAGAAAGAGAGAGAGAGAAACAGGAGATAGAAATGGTGATGATGATGATGATAGTGATAGTGATGCTGCTGCTGATCATGATGATGGTGTTGATGCCTAAGTAAAGTGGATGGTGGTGGCTGTGGCGGTGTCGAAATATAAGTGATGCAGGCGTCCACTCAACTCTCCCTTCTCCCCTCCCACCCCAACACATATAATTAGAAAAAAGTATCCTCAATTACACACACACACACACATACACATACACACGTCGATATGCATACACACACCGAAAATCACACACAACACACCACGACACACCGCACAAACATTTACTCATACACAGGCAGACTGACTGATTAACGAACAGACATGCAGACAGTCTTACATTCACTCATACACAGAAAAGCCGAGACTCTTGATATATGGACGTTAACTAACGCACACAAGCTTGGATATAAGCGCACAAATACAAACGTACAGATTTATGCAGATATGCAACAGTAGCTAGATTGCTGTATATATAGACATGAATAATATAGACATGATATTGTGAATATGTAGACATGAATAATATAGACACGAATGTTGTGAATATGTAGACATGAATATGTAGATCTCAATAATGAGCACATGCGGTGTGTGAATAAGGAATGATTACAAATGATAAGAACGATTAGAAATGATAGACTGAATAAACAGAGGATAAAATGACATTAACCATTCATTAGCTGTGTTACTCGGGATTTTTGCAGTTTCAACGTTTCAGACAGAACTGCATAATTTAGTGGTATTAAGGAACATAGTGACATCCACAAACATAGTGGTATCAACAAGCTTTGAATAAGTTATTATAGAGACGAGATACAGAAGAATGTCTTCGCAACTGAATGGAGGGAAACACTAGGACAGGAATGAGATGTATAGCTAGGAGTAGCAAGCCATGAATGTTTCCTTTTCATATTTGTTCTTCTTGTCATTGTAGTTCATAGTGGTGGTGGTAGTGGTTGTGGTGGTGGTGGTTGTGGTGGTGATTTTATTTGCTTTGTTGTTATTACTCGCGATTTTCTTACCGATACTTCCACTTTCTCTTTTACCCTTTTACTCTTTTATTCGTTTCAGTTATTTGACTGCGGCCATGCTGGAGCACCGCCTTTAGTCGAGCAAATCGACCCCCAGGACTTATTCTTTGGATGCCTTGTACTTATTCTATCGGTCTTTTTTGCCGAATTGCTAAGTTACGGGGACGTAAACACACCACCATCGGTTGTCAAACGATGTTGAGGGGACAAACACAGACATACAAACATATACACACATACATATATATGTATATACATATATACGACGGGCTTCTTTCAGTTTCCGTCTACCAAATCCACTCACAAGGCTTTGGTCGGCCCGAGGCTATAGTAGAAGACACTTACCCAAGGTGCCACGCAATATATATTACATTAAGACGAGGAAATTCCTTCCACTGAAAGGAAAGCTTTGAGCTACTGCCCATCCTCCACACCC
>NC_069001.1:10839790-10844820 GCF_001194135.2 Octopus bimaculoides | reverse complement strand
AAGTGATGTTGGGGGACCAAACACAGATACACAAATACACACACACACACACACACACACACACACACACACACACACATATATATATATACATACATATTCACGACGGGCTTCTTTCAGTTTCCGTCTACCAAATCCACTCACAAGGCTTTGGTCAGCCCGAGGCTATAGTAGAAGACACTTGCCCAAGGTTCCACGCAGTGGGACTGAACCCGGGACCATGTGACTCCTACGCCTATATGTATATATTCATGTTGCGTATGTATGTATGTATCTATCTGTCATATATGTTGTGTGTGAATGTGTGTGTGTGTTTGTATATGTATATGTATGTTTTTATAAACAGCTGTGTACAATGCCTTGTGCTTAAATCTTGTCCGTAAGTAGCAGTGAAGTTCTAGCTTCGCTTTACTCGACCGATGCAAAGTATATAGTCACGAATAGAAATTAGAACTCGGCCAATAAACGAAATAACAGAGAAACCTCCATGTAGTTACACACCTCCTAGAAATAGCTGTAAAAGCCTTCCTCAATCTCATCTCACCATATCGAAAATGGAAGGATACATTTAGCAATGGTAGAACTCGATGTGTCACGATTAAATAAATGACAGGATAAATGCAAGCAGAATTTCTTTGATCATAAGGTCTGCTGGACGAGGGAAGCCTGGGGTTAAACAAAAGAAACAACAACAACAACAACAACAACAGCGATGATGACGACATCAATGACGACGAATACAATGCTTATGTCCCTTGTACTGCACTCTTCTTTTCTCTTTCTCCTCCCCTATTTTACTTTTAAATCCTACAACCATATCGATTCTTCAAACAGAACAGAATGTAATTTCAAATTTAAATTCGCCTGAAAATAAAAATGAGATGATGAAATCGGTACAAAAGATGTAAAAAGTGGATTAAGTAGAAAAGTTTAATGTTCGGAAGCGTTAGTAATTCGTTATAACGACCGGATATTATATTTGTGGCTTTCATTTGCATTATTTCTAAAGACAGATAAAAGGATTCTTGTATAGCAATAATACTTTATATTCGAATATAAATTGGCTCCTTTATTATATTATAGATAATATTATATATTATCATATATTCTATTGTTATACTGTATTTTCTATATTATCCTATATGAAATTGGTTAAGATAGCCATTTGCTGTCACATAAAAATATCCATTAAATACAACGGCTATTGGTGATGTCGCTGAAATTATAATGTATGTAAGGAGTGTGCGGTTTAAGAGGCACCACAGAAGATAATCCGATGTACTAACTGCATAATCATTCATAAAAGTTACATGTGAAAATGAAAGAAACGGGAATTCCATGTGTAAGATGAAGATTCGACAATTGCATAAGCTTTTTTTTCTTACAAAGTCTATTTCTTTCTCTTTCTCTCTCTCCCCTCTCTCTCTCTCTCTCTCTGTCGCTCCATATCTATCTGTATATATACATACACAGACACACACACACACACACACGTACACACGTATATATATATATATATATATATATATATATATACATATGTTATACATATACACACATACACGCACACATACGCATATATATATACATACATATATATACATATATCTGTCTGTCTGTCTATATATATATATATCTCTGTCTCTGTCTCTGTCTCAATCTATCTATCTTTATGTCTGCATGTCTATCAGAATAGTGCTTTAGTGAAGCTTAAAAGCGCTGCACTGTCACTCGACGTTTCATGTAATCTATCATCCTTAGACAGTTTGTGATGTTTTCCAACACACACACACACACACACACACACACACACACACACACACGTGCATGCAAATATGTATGTGAATGTATATATATACATGCACGTATGTATGTGTCTATATATATATATATATACATATAATTAATATACACAGCAGGACGCCGCTATCAGCTGTCTAGTCACACAGTCCAAGAAATTTTTTTGCAATGCATCTGGTGTCGCTGACATACCGACCACTCTTCTTACGACACCGAGTGACTCGCCTTGACCGATAGCAACTCATTTTCCAGTAGCCATTTTGGACTTGTATTTCTCCTTTCGGTAATCTGAGAGCCTGAACGAACTAGGTCTCTGCAAGAATTCTGCGAAACATTAAGTCGCAAGGAGCCTAATTAGACTGTTTTAAATACTACTACTACTACTACTACTACTACTACTACTACTACTACTACTACTACTACTACTAATAATAATAATAATAATAATAATAATAATAATAATAATAATAATAATAATAATAATAACAATTGTAATAATTATAATAAAGTGTAATAATAATAATGACAACAACAACAACAACAACAACAACAATAATAATAATAATAATAATAATAATAACAATTGTAATAATTATAATAAAGTGTAATAATAATAATGACAACAACAACAACAACAACAACAACAACAATAATAATAATAATAATAATAATAATAATAATAATAATAATAATAATAATAATGACAGTCCTAATTGAGAAAGAAAGTAAACTATGCTGGATCATAGATATAGCATGCCCAGCTGACAACAAGCTATGCGATGAGGAAGAAAGAAAAGTCAATAGGTATAACAGGTTAGCTTCGGAGGTAAAGCAGTTGTGGTCGATGAAAAAGGTGGTAGTGGTCCCAATAATTGTCGGAGCCCCGGGAACAGTAAGTAAAAATCTTGAGAAGTACATGGAACAAATAGGGGCTGCAATAAGGGTGGAGCTGTTGCAGAAAACAGCACTGCTTGGAACAGCTCGAATATTCCGGAAGGTGCTCGAAAAATAAGGTGTTACCTTGGTTCACTGGTGGTGAACAGCTGACACTGTAGTACATCTCCAGTGTTAGAAACTGTGCAAAGGCAATGATAATAAAAATAAATGCTCTGATGCACTACCAGACAGTATCTCTCGTGACTTCTGATTTTAACTGACTGGAAGTGTTACCATGTACATTGATTTGTATTGGTCTAAAAGATCAGTTGTTTGACCTTAACGAGTTGACGATAAGTGGCTGACGATAAGTGGCTGACGATAAGTGCATTTCTGATCACGAGCAGGAGTAGTTGGAGAGCTTCATAGCCATGTGTTGAGAAGAATTCTTTGGAGTTTGAATAAATCACCTCTGGAAACATGGATGTTTCGTTCAACATCCTTAAACAACCCTTATTCGTGGGCCCGGTTTCCCGGTTTCTCTGGCATATGTGTTCCCCTCCAGCTGAACGGGACGCCAGTCCATCGCAGCGTTACTCAAGAAACAGGAAGAAAGAGTGGAAGAAAGTTGGGATGGAAAAGTACAACAGGGGTCACCACCACCTCCTGCCGGAGCCTCATGGATCCTCCGACCGCGAGTCCGCTGTCCTAACCACTGGGCCATTGCACCCCCACAAATTAATACATACATACATAAAAAGAAAATCAACCATCTAATTTGAACATTACTAATGCAACTTGTAAGTGGAGCAGTAAATATATACAAGACTTTCTCAAGTTTAAAATGTGTCCATGCTTTCCTTATCGACATTCCAACGATGGAGATTTGTATTTTTGTTAGAAATGAGCTCCTTCCTCAGAGGAAGAATTGAAATAATTAAGCAAAGACATCATACATACATACATACATACATACATATGTACATAAATATATGCATATATAAATACATACTTATATTCATATATATACACGCATGCATACATAAACACATACATACATTTATAGATATATATTTACATACATATGCATATATCCATTCATACATGCATACATAATACATACATACATACATACATATATATACATACATACATACATACATATATACACGTATATATACATACATGCATACGTACATATATACATGCAGGCATACAAATTTATTTACATACAAATATATCTATACAAGTATACATACAAACATGAATGCATGAATACATACATGCGTGCATACATACATATCTATATACATATATGCATACATACATGCTTACATATATACACACATACATATATACGCGTATATATATACATACGTACATGTATGCATACATACATACATATCTACATACGTAATTTCACGTATGCACACTTACACACACACACACACACACACACACATTCACACATGCACCCATGCATACGAATGCCATAATAACAAACCACAAATTAATTAAGAAACCAACACGTCTGTTTACTCATACCATTTTCATATATTTGTAATAATTATTCCTTCCATTTACCTATCCATTTCTGCTGTTAAAGAATTTCCGAAATTCAACGAGGACAAAGAAAACGTTAAATTAACGATTAAGAAAGAAAAACAAGAAAAAAAGGAAAAAAAATGAAAAAGAAATCAAAATTATTTTGAGACTAAATATAGAGAAGCTACATTTACCCAATAACAAGACACAACCAGCAGCAATTAATTAAAAAGACAGCGGTGTTCTTTGATTAGAGGAATCGACCTTACGCTGACCTAAATTGCAGAAAATCTCCTAATAGTTGTTTCCAGTGTGTGAAGAATGTAGAATATTGCTCTCAGCACTTCAGAGGATTTGTAACCTATAGAGAAGATGGCGATGCTGAGGATGCATTAGCAATTAGAGTTTTAGCATCGACCGGAGTTTGTCAGTTGTTGCCGAGTAAGAAAGATGGTTTCTTTTGACAGCTTGATGGATAGGCAATCCGACGGATAGGAGAGCTTGTTACGGAACTATTTAGACATCTTGAACTTTCTGTCTATCTATCTATCTATCTATCTATCTATCTATCTATCTATCTATCTATCTATCTGTCTATCTGTCTGTCTGTCTGTCTGTCTATCTATCTATCTATCTATCTATCTATCTATCTATCTATCTATCTATCTATCTATCTATCTATCTGTCTATCTATCTATCCAGCAATCTATCTATCTATGTATCAATCAATCTTCCTCCCCCTTTTTTCTTTCTCTCTCTCTCTGTATATATATATATATATATATATGTATGTATATATATATATATAT
>NC_069001.1:10838935-10839413 GCF_001194135.2 Octopus bimaculoides | reverse complement strand
ATACACGTCAGATTGGATAGATTGTTACGGAAGCATGCAAATGGATAACTTGAACTTTCTTTATTCTCCCTCTCTCCCTCTCCCTCTCCCTCTCTCCCTCCCACTCCCCCCTCTCTATCTGGACATAGACACGCACATACACCTAAGTTCATAGGTAGGGGGACAGTTTGATGGCTCGGATAGATGGATAGAGGATATCGACGAAAGGATAGATGGCTAGCTGGATCGATGGAAAAGTTGATTAGACAAAAAGCTTTGTTGATTGTAGGCTAAATAGAATGTTAGCGAGATATATGGCAGGCGGAGATGGATAAAGTGTTAAGAAGAGGAACAGACAGACGGAGAGCTCGATAAATTGAAAGACGCATACTTAGTAAACGAAAGAATCGAAATAGAAAGATGAAACGCCTCTGGCACAGTATATATATATATATATATATATATAAACAATATGCAATATATATATATATATATGTAT
>NC_069001.1:10837326-10838364 GCF_001194135.2 Octopus bimaculoides | reverse complement strand
TATATATATACTCTTTTATTCTTTTACTTGTTTCAGTCATTTGACTGTGGCCACGCTAGAGCACCAGCCTTGTGAGTGGATTTGGTAGACGGAAACTGAAAGAAGCCCGTCGTATATATGTATATATATATATATATATGTATGTGTGTGTATATGTTTGTATGTCTGTGTTTGTCCACCCAGCATTGCCTGACAACCGATACTGGTGTGTTTACGTTCCCGTAACTTAGGGGTTCGGCAAAAGAGATCGATAGAATAAGTACTAGGCTTACAAAGAATAAGTCCTGGGGTCGATTTGCTTGACTAAAAGCGGTGCTCCAGCATGCCCGCAGTCAAATGATTGAAACAAGTAAATGAGTAAAAGATATATATATATATATATATATATTATTGTATTTGGGGATGGTCATGTTGCCAGTTTAGCAATAAAAAACACACGCACTATATATTTGGTGTTAATTTGCTAAATTGGCAACATGACCATCCCCAAATACAACAATATCTGTTTCAACACACGATTTCACATCAAGAATCTTGCAAAACAAATATGTATGTATAGAAAGATAGATAGATAGATAGAGAAGGACGAGATAGAGACGAAGACAGCAATAGACTCTGGACATACATCTACACTATAGTTACAAAAATCTTAACGTTTGAACATATCGGCCCTCAACAAATTTCTCGAAACAAAAGGCGGGATCGCAGTGTATTCATGTATTGCATTATCGCTGCTTCATTTGTTTCTCTGAAATGTGTTGTTATAAACTTCATCTTGTCCCAACGTTTCGATATCAGCTCTGTCTTTCTGTAAAGTTCTGAGACGGTGTAACTTCGTATATAATATAGTTGTGGTAAGTGATGTTGTTGGTAGTGGTGGTAGTTGTGATGGTTGTGGTGTCAGTAAATGGCGGAAGGTGATGAACGATTCATGCAAAGAAACAGAAATATGGTTTTAATGGGTAAGAAGAGCGTCACGACAGACGCCAGCGCCACCGCCACCACCACCACCACCACCATCGCCTCATCACCACCACC
>NC_069001.1:10833299-10834687 GCF_001194135.2 Octopus bimaculoides | reverse complement strand
ATATATATATATATATATATACACATACATACATATACGACGGGCTTCTTTCAGTTTCCGTCTACCAAATCCACTCACAAGGCTTTGGTCGGCCCGAGGCTATAGTAGAAGACACTTGCCTAAGGTGCCACGCAGTGGGACTGAACTCGGAACCATGTGGTTGGTGAGCTAGCTACTTACCACACAGCCACTCCTGCACCTTTGTACGTAATCATCTTACTATGACCGAAATAGCATAAGAGAATCACTCTCTTTCGCCAGTTCGCAGTGCAGTCTGTCCAGTGTCTGTGACAGAAGAGGAGTTAACTACTCCGAAATGTTGCCTCTTACAGTCTGGAAAGAGAGGGGGCGTTGCGAACTTAACTAGGTGTACCTACACCATTTGTCTACAGCGAGAAATTTTTTCCCATTACAAAAATATAGTGAATAGTTTGTTTATTAGTCTCAGCGTGCCACAAGCACATTAGAACTGATAATAACGTTGCAGTAATATAAGTTTATCTTCTGGCGAAATCGATGGCTTTTAGAATATTTTGATATATGGAAAAATAATAATTGATGCTGGCGGAACGTATAAATTCAACTTATATTTTATTCCGACAATTCCAAACCACCTGATGACTGTCGCTTTGTTGGTGCACACACTAAAATTCGTATACCGCTGTCTGTCAACTTTTACTCTATGATCGTTTTATTAGCTATCCTAAAAATCACTCTTGGAAGTATTAATAAGCAAGCGTTTAGATTCAGTTTCAACGTGTTTGTGATTCTTCAGCAGCTGAAGGACGACATTTTAATTTTCTCTTAGATGTTCTTTGGTGATTGTCTGTTGTGTTTCATCAATATTTGCGTTGGAGCTGGGCTTTTGGTAACATTTCTTTATAACCTTGTGTATTTGTTATGTTCCTTAGATTGTTCTATTTTCTTTATAAATATGAATACATTTAAAGGGGATTTTTATTGCTTTTAAATCTTAGTTTATTTGTGCATCGTTAAATTTTATACTCCTTAAGATAAGGAATCATTTTTTTTCAATGCATCTAATTCTTTGTGTTGTGTTGGATATTTTTCAAACATAAAATTGTAGCGAAAAGTTTTATGCCTTTCTGTCACAACATAAACAAAAACGATATGTATACATGTATACATGTATGTATGTATGTATGTATGTATGTATGTATGTATGTATGTATATGCTGTGTGTATATGTATGCGTATGTGAATGTATGTATGTATGCAAGCATGCATACACGCACGCACGCTTGTATGTATGTTTGTATCTCTCTTTCTCTCTCTCTATATATATGTATATATACATATATATATATGTGTGTGTGTATGTATGTATATATATATATATATATATATATATATATATATATATATAT
>NC_069001.1:10830018-10833220 GCF_001194135.2 Octopus bimaculoides | reverse complement strand
CGTGCATGTACTTCCTTGTACATTTGTATATGACTCCATAGATAAAACTCCATGTATCTCTAAACAAACATCATTGCGAAAGGGTGTTAGAGATATGCTACATGTGACAGCCTTATGAAAATGTGGTGACGACGACAACGACGACGACGACGACGACGACGACGATGATGATGATGATGATGATGATGATGATGATGATGATGATGATGATGGTGATAACAAAAGTGATGATAACAAAAGTGATGGTAGTGCAGACGGCGGTGTTAATATTTGTAATGGTGACAGAGGTGATAAATGCCTCGCCACATTGTCTAAGTTGATAAAAATCCTCCAAGTGCCGTGATATCGGGTTTATTACAGACAAAGAATCTATTTAATGCTGGAACATTGTAACAGTATTCAACTGGAGATGGTGTTAGTAAATAATGGCGCTATGTTGAAAGTAACTTTACACTATGTTTACAACCAGTCAAGAAGAATGGTGTGAAACGGGCACAGATAGGGATGTGCTGGTGGCGTTAGCGACGTGCGCATACACTCACAGACACACAGATACACAGATGCACAAACACCACAAACACACACTCTAACTTATGGAGGGGTTATGTGACATGGAATTTCGTATCTCGAGTCTTCCTCGAACAACTGCTACTTTCCGTTCTTAATTCTTTTAAAAATGCAGGTAAACCCAACGGTTCGAGTAATTACAGCACGATTTAAATAAGTTTTGACAAGGCTAATATATGTAATTATGCATATATGTAATTATGTGTGTATGTATGTATATACATACATACGCATATATATATATATATATATATATATATATATATATATACAGGATGTATGCATATATATGTATATGTATATATATGTTGATATATGTATGTATTCATATATATATATATATATATATGATGTATGCATATATATGTATATATATGTTTATATATATATATATATATATACGATCAGTGATATTTAACCTAAGCGTGTGGTTATAAGTGGGTACTGAGCGCCAGCACCGGTGCAAATAACATGAAATACGTAAGCAAATGAGTTAAATACGTAAGCAAATGAGTTAAATACGTAAGCAAATGAGTTAAATACGTAAAGTACGTAAACAATGAAAAAAAAAATGAAAAACAGGACAAGTAAACACAGAGAAAGAACCCCCTCCTCAGTTGTCGGTTGTGTATCTACACCTCATCTCGAGCATTCAACGACAATGTGAGTCTTCAAAGACAGTTGCTCCCATAAATTCTAAAATAAAATTTAGGATTTATGGAAGGTCGAAGTTGGGAACAAAAACATGACAGTTGACAGATACATGGAAACCCAACTAAAACAAACATTGAGAGTCGTTAGACCAGAGCGAGAGGAAATTAGTGAACGCTGGGAGAAACATTTCTTTTTTTTTTTGAAAAGAGAATAGTTAAAAGAGGAAGAATGCTTGAAATGATAGACAACCGACAACTGATGAAGGGTCCTGTCTCTGTGTTTAGTTGTCCTGTTTTCCATTTTTCTCTCGTTGTTTACGTTATTTACGTTTCATGTTATTTGTAAAAATTTGAAAAAAATTTATGCCTCTTTTATTTTTGAGTAGTTTTACTTGGAAGTGACAACACTTTAAGCCAGTTTTTGTTAGGTCTTGATAAAGAATGTATTTCGTACGTTACCTAAAACATTGTCCAGTAAATAAGCCGGTTGCCATTTTGTTATTTCAAGTCTTTCATTTATAAATTTTTGCCGTGCCTTTATCCAGAATGTGTCACTTGTATGACGATAGTATCTTGACATCACAATACTGCCATACCCGAAAGGTTCCAATTGTTGCTGTTACTTAGAAACACTGATTAAAAGGAACAAACCTAGTGGGTCTTATACTTCGGCTTCATTAAGTTTAACCGGCGTGATATCCCTTTTCCCAAAGACAAGCGATCTCCTATCATTTACTATAACAATGATATCATCTGGTACTGTGGGGAGTGAATATCAAGGTGTATTGCAGTTCCATATGAACGATATCCTTTAGTGTTGGATGTCGAATCGAGTGGATTTACATTTATCCTCATTTTGAATATCGTTATATTGTTAAATCAAGCTAATCTAATGAATAATTCAACGAAATTCGACAATATGAGACGAAGAAAATTAATGAGACGCAGGAATCATTTGATTTGCAAATCGTCTTCTCTTCCTTTAAATCCATCGATGAATACTGTTGATATAGACTGGGGATCGCTGTATGAAACAACGGAAAGTATTCGATGAGAAACAATCACATCCATACATCTACACACTACATAGAGGATGTGCACGAAAGTAAACAATTGAACAACACACATCTATGACACTGATAGTCGTTACAAAAGCTTTTCAGTCTTTGTTCATTCATCATCACCACACACACACACACACACACACACACACACACACACACACACACACACACACACACACACACACACACGCATACACACACGCGCACACACAAACTCAAATTTATACTTATTAACACAACACTACGCTGGTTACAACAAACGTTCCATTTGATCGGATCAACTGAACAGCCTGCTCGTGAAATTGACGTGCAATTGGCTGAGTTCTCCACAGACACGTGTAACCCTTAACTTAGTTTTCAGGGAGTTTCAGCGTGACACAGAGTGTGACAAGGCTGGCAATTTGGAATATAGGGACAACTCATTTTTTGCCAGCTGAGTGAACTGGAACAGCATGAAATAAAATGTCTTGTTCAAGCACACAACACGTCGCCGGGAATTAAACTCACGATCGTGAGTGGAATACCCAACCATCAAGGCACGCGCCTTCACTATATATACATACATATATATATTTATACGCACCCCCCACATATATACATATATACATATATATATATATACATATACACATACATACATACATATTTATATATATACATATATACATACATATATACATACACATATATACATACATACATACATACATATTGACCGTTGACCGAACACTATTCAATTTTTTTTCTCCGTGTTTTTCTCCTTGTCTACGTATTCTTTCTGTTGAAGAGCGTAGCTCGAAACGTTAAAGACTTTCCGTATTCCCGGGCGTCATACTAATACATCCTTTTGTTGTTTACACCACCTGTCCTCGTCTGTTGTTGTTTTTTCATACATTCCCCCATATATATACATATATA
>NC_069001.1:10825433-10829910 GCF_001194135.2 Octopus bimaculoides | reverse complement strand
TGCTAAGGAAGATTTTTGCTGGAAATAATCTTTTGTAAGAAATTTCTTTCTCTTCTCACTCTGTTGTTGAACTATTAACAATCTATGGATAAGAAAACAAAAACACCTGAATGCATTTAAGCTGTAAATTATTTTCTGTCTGTAAGAATTGTCTATCTTCGCAGTATGTTTAATTTATACCCGGGTTATACCATGCAGAAAGTTTCAAATAAGGATGAAATGGTGACTGGAAATTTTAAAACCTTTGTAAAGTGTAAAAAAAAAAAGAAGAAATATCAAAGAATTATATATTGAGCACCTTCTTGATTACTATTCGGTTTAAAATATAAACTTTGTTCAATCGTTAATCGAGATTAATTTTTTTGCACTCAATTTGTTTTTCCCTCTCTCCGTCTGGTTTCTATTCTCGTTATTTTCAGTAGAAGAGTCTAGGCTCAAAATGCCGAAGACTTCAATTTACTTGGAGCATCAAATCACTACACCCTGTTTGTTGATTCTTCATCTTCACCCTCCACGCATCCTTTCCAGATCTACCCACGTTGTCCAACTTACAAATTTTCTTCAGGTTTCCTGTCTAACAATTGTCTTGGGAGTCTCCAAGCAGCATTGCAAGATAAGTAATAAATAAAACTAAGTGCCAGTTCATTTCTGGGTGTACCACACCGGATCAAATTTATGAAGTTGAAATGATGTTACAAATGATTGTTTTATGTATTAGAAATGATTACGAATAACAAATTCGAAGCTCAAATCGTAGAACACGATGACCAGCATTTATCTCCCCTGCTGTGGTTTTGTTATCGTTCATATATCTCTAATAAAGAACAGAATATAATTGCATTACTATAGTAATACAATACGCCAATATTTGAAATAAATAAATAAAATCACATAGAGAATTATAATTTGGGAATAAAATTTTCAATATATTCTCTGATATCTAACTTTTCCTGAAAATGAAATCACTGGAAGCTGATTAATTATTATAAAGATCACACAAACCAACCCCTCCGACTCCCCTCCTCGCACCAACTTTTGCCTCAATTACATTTATTAGATCTCTCTACACTTTTAAACATTTATCATACATTACCAGTGTTCAGCCAGTTTTCAATTAGTTCCTGAATTAATTGGAAAAACTATTATAATGAAATCTTTTTTTAAAGAGAGATTGATTGATTTCGTTTTCGTAATAAAGTTGTGCTTATTATTATTTTTCTTCTTCTTTTTTTTTAATTGTAAACGAAGACTGTTTTGTGTCTATTTTACGTCTCAGTAAATCTGTATTTGCTTTCAATATCGCCTCAAGATTAACAAAATCGGAAGACTGACCAACTAAATGTGTTGCAGTGTTTAAGTCATTTTATGCGTTCTGAGTTCAAATCACCCCAATTCCGATTCTAGTTTAGTATCATGGTTCGAAGTCGATTTAATCAACTGCGTCACTTCACCACAACTTGGTCAAAGTTGTGAAACATTCGTCTCGTCTCTTCTGATTTCAAAATCCATAATTCCATAGATTTACCATAGACACAAGCAGACATGTATACATTGCTACGTAATGCATATATACATGCATACAAGCATACATAGTACATGCTTGCATGCATATATAGAGATATGTATTCATACATATACATACATGCATGCATACACACATACACACACAGTTACATATACACATACACACATACATACATACACACATACTTACGTACACACACATACATACATAATATATACACATATACAAAAGCACACACACACACATACATACATATACACATACATACACACATACACCCACATACATACATACATACTTAATTAGCCACTTGCGTGGGTGTATGCGCGAGCGAAGTATATATGTGAGGGTGTTTATTATGTTTTGTGTGAAAGATTTCCCTCAATAAAAATGAAATTGCTTTAATTGAAAAAAAAAAAATATAGAATAAATTTAATGAGCAAATTAATACAGGTATTATAATTTTGAAATTCAGAATTCATAATTACATTTTTTCATCCTCTTGTTTTACTCTCATATAAATATCTTGTCCTTCTCTCAAAACACACACACACACACACACACACGCACTTGTATATACGGACATACACACACATATATGTATAGGTGTAGGCGTGGTTGTATGATAAGAAGCTTGCTTCCCAACCACATGGTTCCGGGTTCAGTCCCACTGCAGGATACCTTGGGCAAGTGTCTTCTGCTATAGCCTTGGGCCGACCAAATTCTTGTGAGTGGATTTGGTAGACAGAAACTACGTAGACAGAGACTACGACCAAAGATGTTCCAACCATGGTGAGAATAAAAACGGAAAAAACCCAAGAATTTTATTGTTTAACTTTTAATTAGTATGAAATGAAGATTCCAGCACACACACACACACACACACACACACACACACACACACACACACACACACACACACACACACACACACACACACTTTACTCTTTTACTTGTTTCAGTCATTTTACTGCGGCCATGCTGGGGCACCACCTTTAGTCGAGCAAATCGACCCCAGGACTTATTTTTTGTAAGCCTAGTACTTATTCTATCGATCACTTTTGCCGAACCGCTAAGTTACGGGGACGTAACCACACCATCATCGGTTGTCAAGCGATGTTGGGGGGAGAAACACAGACACAGAAACACACACACATATATATACATATACATATATACGACGGGCTTCTTTCAGTATCCGTCTACCAAATCCACTCACAAGGCTTTGGTCGGCCCGAGGCTATAGTAGAAGACACTAGCCCAAGGTGCCACGCAGTGGGACTGAAACCAGAATCATGTGGTTGGTAAGCAAACTACTTACCACACAGCCACTCCTATATATATTATGAGAAAAAAAGACAGAGAGAGAGAGAGAAAAATACATAGTTTGGTGTTTCTATGTTATATATAAAAAGATAAAAGTATGATAGCCGTGTAAATATATATCTAAGGCCAGTTGGTTAAGAAGTTCCCGTTATGCTCTTGAGGGCTCAGGATTGATTCTACATCACGGAATTAAAACAGTCAGTGTCTCTATTTCCGATATCCTCGGATCGACCCAAACCTTTGGTGATATGTGTTGCTCCTCCTCTCATATCTATGTATACTGCTGCCTGGTTGCGATTAAATTTTTGCTTATTGTTCTTCACTCGGTTATTTCTCTGCTGATGTCGGAGTATGCATGTATGTACGCATGTATGTATGTATGTATAATCTATTGTGTTTTGAATTTTTTAAATTCTTTCTCCGAAGAAGGAGTTGGCTTCTGACAAAGATACAACGTTCCATCGTTGGAATGCAGATAACGAAAACAATATCATATATTCAACTTAAGAAAAATCTAATGTTTGAACAAGTTGCTTTCTTTTGCTGAAAATCCAAGCTTATCCAGACTGTCAGCCAGGCATTATGTACGTATGTATGCATGTATGAATGTATGTATACACCTTTGTACGTATGTTTGTAAATATGGTCGGTATGTATGCATGCATTTATGTAGGTTTGCAAATATGTCTTCTCCAGAAATCGGAAATCGTGCGACTTTTACACGAACAAAAGATTGTATTGTGTAAAACGCCTTTACATTTTAACTTTTTTCCCGATTGTGATGCTTACATCCGTGTACATTTTTATATATGAAGATTTGTGCACGAGTACATTTGTATACCTGTTGTGTATTTGTATGCTACTTCATCATCACGGTTGCTATCGTAACTTCATATATTCTATTCTCCTAGCTGTTTATTTGTTCGTTTTACCTACCTCTAAACAAAAGCGTTTCACTTTTTATTTTGCTATACGATGCTTCGTGTATCATTGGTCAAAATAATGTTTATTTTGCTGGACTCATCGTTTTTAAGGCATTAGACACTCAGTTTAGAATAGGCTCATCATGTCTCGTTGGACATGTAACTCCAGACTCATTTGCGTGTATAAATTCATGACTGCCTGTCCATCTGTCTGTTTGTCTGTCTAGACGTATGTTTGTATGTGTGTATGTATGTATGTATGTATGCATGTATGCATGTATGTATGTATGTATGTATGTATGTACGTAAGAAGCTATCTTCCAAACCACATTGTTCCAGGTTCGGTCCCACTGCATGACACCTTGGGTAAGTGTCTTCTGCTATAAACCTTGGATTTACGAAAGCCTTGTGAGTGGAGTTGGTAGACGGAAACTGAAAGAAACCCGTCGTATATATATATATATATATATATATATATATATATATATGTAAGTATGTATACATCTATGTGTGTGTCTTTGTGTCTGTGTTTGTCCCCATCACTGCATGGCAACTGGTGTTGTTGTGTTTGCGTCCATGTAACTTCGTTGCTCGGCAAAAGAGACCGATAGAATAAGTACTAGGCTTTAAAAGAACATAAGCCCTGGAGTCGATTTGTTCGACTAAAACCCTTCAAGGTGGTGTTCCAGCATGGCCGCAGTCA
>NC_069001.1:10818411-10820911 GCF_001194135.2 Octopus bimaculoides | reverse complement strand
CTGTCTGTCTGTGTGTCTCTTTCTCTTTATCTTTCTCTCTCTCTCTCTCTCTCTCTCTCTCTCTCTCTCTCTCTGTCATTCATTCACTCCTCTGTTTCTCCGTCTGACTCTCTCTCCGTCTGTCTATCTATTTGTCTGTCTTTCACTTACTCCTCACTTTCACTCTGTGTCTTTATCTCTCCATTTGTCTGTCTGTCTGTCTGTCTCTCTCTCTCTCTCTCTCTCTCTGTCTTTCTGTCTACCTCTCCGTCTGTCTCTCTATCTGTCTTTCTGTCTACCTCTCCGTCTGTCTCTCTATCTGTCTGTCTCTCTATCTGTCTGTCTGTCATTCAATTACTCCCCTCTTTCACTCTGTGTCTTTATCTCTCAAACCATATCTTATCGTCTTTAGAGAAACCGCCACTGCATATTTGGTCAAAAGTCTGTTGAGATTAAACAACAAAATTCTATTTTCCTTTATTATCATTCGATCACCCTTCTCTTATTCCTCTGCTGCTCCACCTTTTAACTGCCGTTGTTATTGTTGTCGGAGTCGATGCTATTATAGTTGTTAAGACCCCAATCAATCCTGACTAACCAAAATTAGGACACAAACGCATTTCTGCATTTCTAGAGACAAATCCAACTAAAACATTCAGTCGTGTTCTTTCTCAATTCAAGAGAGATACCAAGAAAGATACGACTACTTGACTGCTTTTTCTAGCAGATCTAAGCGACCTCACAGAGAAGAGCTTCACGCATGTTAGTAATAAATCTACCAGTCCTTCAACATACAGAATAATTTCTAATTTCTAATGGTTTTCATGTTCCCTAACCAGTCGTAGCAATTTTCTGCTACTTTCTCTGCTATTATATATTCATGGATATTTATGTGAACGCACACAGCACAGCTATCTTCAACCAGTTTTCTAATTGTCGATGTCCCACATCCCCCCCACATCAACCCCACATCCCCCCCACATCTGTCCCTGTTAAATTATGAAGCGTTAATGTTTCATTTTTCGTTCATGTATTCTAAATGTAGTCATTAAGTTGCTACATTTTCTTTTTGCCCACTTTCATTAATTCTTTTCATCATTCAATTTATTACATTAAAACTTAGATTATTACTGATACAGCTAATGTATTAATAGCCATTACTTGATTCTTAGCATTTAGGAACAGTCATTATCATTATCATTAACATCATCATCATCATCATCGTCGTCGTCGTCATCGTCATCGTCGTCGTCACGGGGCTCATTACCATTACTAACACCACCACCACCACCACAACCACCACCAACACTACCACCACCACCACCACCATCGTCGTCGTCATCATCATCATTGTCGTCATCATCATCGCCATCATCGCCATCATCGTCACGGGGCTCATTATCATCACTGCCGACGCCGCCGCCACGATGACGACGATGACGATGACGACGAGGACGACGACGACCACCACCACCAACACCACCACCACCTCTGTCTATATATATATATATATACATACATACATGCATACATACAAACATACATACATACATATACACACAATTACACAATTACACCCATATACACCACCACCACCACCACCACCACCACCACCGCCGCCGCCGCCATTATCATCATCATCATTATCATCAGCTTCGTCGTCATCATCATCATCATCTCCCTGTTTCCTATACGTACAATTTCACATGTATTCATGAATTCATAGGAGCGTGTAAAGATCCACATACACAGTAACACACGCGCACACTCATGTATAGTGCGCATACATTATATAGATACATGCCCATATATGTCTGTATATGTATGTATATATGTGTGTATGCATATATGTATGTATATATGTATTTATGTATGAATATATCTATCTATCTGTCTACGTACATATATACATACATACATATACACACAACTACACAATTACACCCATATACACATTGATGCACACACTGCAAATACACCGACACGAGAACGTGCATACATGTTCACATACATACACGTGTGCGTGTGCCTATGTGCCGTGTGCCTGTGTGCCGGTGTACCTGTGTGCCTCTGTAGACTTATCCATTTATACGAACACAGAGACACGCGGATATATACACACATATACAGACTCAAATCAACTGCATTGTCATATCATACAAAGGTTATATACTCACTGTCTATATATAGCAATTACCACAATTCATTTATTGACATTTAAGCATTCTTCAGGTAACTAATAATTCCATTCCTCACTATTTGGAACATGGACAGACCTAATTCTTCACATCAATAACTACCTGCCTATTTACCATTAGAGTTACCTAGCTATCTGTCTGCAAATCAACCTTCTGACTACTTCTCTACGTAAGATTCCCGGGAGTCTGTCTGTCTGTCTATATAGCTGTCTGCTTCTGTCTTGTCTATCCATATATCCATATCTATCTATCTATCTATCTATCTATCTATCTATCTATCTATCTATCTATCTATCTATATATATATATATATATATATATAT
>NC_069001.1:10816706-10817855 GCF_001194135.2 Octopus bimaculoides | reverse complement strand
GCAGTGTGACAAGTCTGGCCCTTTGAAATACAGGCACAACAGAAACAGGAAGTAAGAGTGAGAGAAAGTTGTGATGAAAGAGTACATCAGGGTTCGCCACCATCCCCTGCCGAAGCCTCGTGGAGCTTTAGGTGTTTTCGTTCAATAAACACTCACAACGCCCGGTCTGGGAATCGAAAACGCGTTCCTATGACCGCGAATCCGATGCCCTAACCATTGGGCCATTGCGCCTCCAGTGTTGAGAAATACCTCTAACATATCCATCAGGCACAAGCCATAAATCATAATGTGCCTGATGAATATGTTGGAAGTATTTCTCAACTTATGAAATTATTAGTAACAGAAAAACACGCATTGTGTCTATCAAATAATGTCTCTCACCAGATGGAGTACTATTGTTCGTGATATATATATATATATATATGGGAGAATTTACGAAAAAAACAACAGACGAGGACAGGTGGTGTAGACAACAAAAGGATGTATTAGTTTAACGCTCGGGAATACAGAAAGTCTTTAACGTTTCGAGCTACGCTCTTCAACAGAAAGAATACGGAGAAAACAAGGAGAAAAACACGGAGAAAAAAATATATATATATATGTGTGTGTGTGTGTGTGTGTGTGTGTGTGTGTGTGTGTGTGTAGATAGATTCATACATACATACATACATACATACATGCATACATACATACGTACGTACGTGTGTGTGTGTGTATTTATATATAAACGAAGTACAACAAGCAAAGTGCCAAACAGTAAAATATACAAGAGACGTTCACAATCTTTGACGCTGAATGAAGTGTAAAGTTAAGGGTTATTACGTTTCGGATATATTACCTTTTAAATGTTATATATATATAAGTATGCCACCTCTCTCTCTCTCTTAGTCGATCTCTCTCTCTCTCTCTTCGTCGATCTCTCTCTCTCTTTCTCTCTTGGTTGCTCTCTCTTAGACTCTCACTCTTTTAGTCGTGCGCTCTCTCTCTCTCTCTCTCTCTCTCTCTCTCTCTCTCTCTCTCTCTTTGTCCTTATATCTCTCTCTTTGTCGATCTCTCTGCTTCAGTTACCCTCTCTTCTAATCTTTCTCATTCTCTATCTCTCCTTTTCTCTCTCTCTCTCTCTCTCTCTCTCTCATTCTCTCTCTCATT
>NC_069001.1:10815795-10816592 GCF_001194135.2 Octopus bimaculoides | reverse complement strand
CTCTCTCTCTCTCTCTCTCTCTCTCTCTCTCTCTCTCTCTCTCTCTCTCTCTCTCCGTCCTTTGTCCTTTCCGTGGCTGCTGTCAGCGGCGTTTCTGCTACGTCATCTCTGCTTCTCAAATGAATAAAATGAAAAGATGAATGAATTTACTATAATGAAAGAAACTAGAATTAAAGCAAAAGATAAACAAAACAAAACAAAACAAACAAATAAATAAATAACAAAGCAAAAAAAAAAATGCCTCACAAAACTACATCTTGTGTTAATATAATGGAACAGCAATAAAATATCTCTCTATACAAACACAGAATGAGATTTATAGAATGTTGTTATTGTTTAACTAATTGAATTGCCTTCGTTCGACATTAAGAAGCCATAACAGAACGTCAGCAGAAGTAGACAGCTTAAATATGTGGCAGGCGAATAAAGGTATATACGAATATAGGTATATACGAACACAAGGATATAGGAATACAATGCAGAGACGACGAAGAGAACGATAAGACGAATTTGTAAAATTAATTGCGCTGTCATATTGGTGTGAAATGTTTCTTTATTTTTTTGTTCCCGATCTGGTTTTAGTTCGAGAGAATCGGCCAAGATCCATTAGCCGATTGTATCAACGATTTCAACATTGAATTAACCTGGTAATTATTTTAATCGACCTCGTCGTGGTGTGAAAAAAAAAAGGCAAATCGACCCATGCGTAGCGACCAACCCTGTGAGGCGGAACCACCCACAAAAACGACACGGTATCTTTTTATCTTACAAAATACTACTACTACTACATTGTCATC
>NC_069001.1:10811574-10814866 GCF_001194135.2 Octopus bimaculoides | reverse complement strand
GATATCTGTATTTGCATAATTTCTTCCAGTTCTTCGAGGGTCGCGTCCTTCCTTGCCGGGGTTCACATATCTCAAGAGGAAACCTTTTCTTGCGCCGACCAAGAAACACAGAAGGCTTCTTGTAGATATATTTCTTGAAAAAAACAAAAACAAGATGGAAAAATAAATAAATAAAAAAATGTTTTTTTCTCGCAGACATATCATTTTTGGCAGACGACAACTTATCTATAAAAGAATTCAAATAATGGTAAAAATATACTAATGTCTTCTTCTTCTTCTTCTTCTTCTTCTTCTTCTTCTTCTTCTTCTTACTACTACTACTACTATTACTACTACTACTGCTACTGCTGCTACTGCTGCTGCTACTACTACTACTACTACCTTCCCCTCCTCTTCTTCATCCGCTTCCTCTCTTAAGTTTCTTGTTGTTGTTCTTTTTCTACTACTACTACTACTACTACTACTACTACTATTACAACTACTAATACTACTACTACCTTCCCCCTCCTTCTCTTCATCCGCCTCTTCTTTTAAGTTTTCTTCTGTTTCTTCTTCCTCCACCACGACCATGACGATGACCATCACCACCACCACTTCTTTTAAGTTTTCTTCTGTTTCTTCTTCTTCTCCTCCTCCCCCTCCCCACATTACCTCCACCTCTTCTTTTAAGTTTTTCTTCATTTACTTCTAAGCGTGTCAGCTGAAACAAGAAACGAGGTTCTAAAATTTTCTCGAAATTAAGATTGAAGAGCATTCAGTACAAAAACCTCTTTAACTCTTTTCTCATACGACTCTGCACACACATACACACATACACAGCAACACAAGCAGTCACACACACCCACATACACATACATGCATGTATTTCTTTATATGTATATATATATGTATAAATACAAGCACCTTCATACACACACACACACTCTTGGACATAGACACATGTATGTATGTATGTATGTATGTATGTATGTATGTTTTTCTTTGAGTTTATTGTATGGTCTTGAGAGAGATCAAGCCGGTTGCTAACTAAGCAATAACACTTTTTGAGTTAATAGAATTTCCGCTGTTTGTAAATATGTGGTTGAGTTGGTGTGTTGCTTGAATTGTCGAATCGCACAGCCAAGTGCGACCATCTCTTCATAAAATCTCACATGGAGAATTTTTGGAATGTCTTACAGATCTTCACTGTGCCACTGAATAGATTGGATTTGGAGAATCCGCGTCTTCTCCGTGAAACCGAGTATTTCTAGTATTTTTTCTAAATTTGTTCGTATATAACCTAATGTACGTATGATCATAAACACAAATGAGAATTCATAGTCAGAGTACAAGAGCTGTAAGTCCCGCATTAATTCGCCATAGATGTTCTCTATTGTATGTATGTCATTGTTCAGTTTTATTTCAAGATTTCTTGCCAATAGAGAAAGGGTCAGTTTCTAATCTAGATCCAAGGCTCCATCATTGGAATTTCAACATCAACAACAGGGTTTTTTTTGTATGTATATATGTGTGTATATGTGCGGATTTGTATGTTTTGCTTTATGTTTGTATTCCTATATATATAGTTGGATATATAGACATGCTCATGCATATTTAAATGTTAAACTTCTCGAAAGTTTTACAGATTATTACAGTTCCAGTGATGGACTGAATTTGTAGTTTTCGAATTAGCTTTCTTCGTTATGGTTTTGAGAGGCCTAGTTTCTAAAGATTGATATTTAGGCAATGCGTTACATATCCCAGGACCCCAATAATTACAGGTATAAATCTGATCCTGTAATCTGGATAGAGTAACTGCAGACTTCTCAATAGTTCCGCGTATGCATGTATGTATGTATGTATGTATGTATGTATGTATGTATGTATGTATGCACGCACGCATTCATACATACATACGCATACGCACATATATCATCGTCATCATCATCATCATCATTTAACGTCCGTTTTCCAAGCTGGCATGGGTTGGGCGGTTCTACAGTAGCTGGGTAGCTGAAGAGCCGCCCACGCTCCATGCCTGTTTTAGCATGGTTTCTAAAGCTGGATGCTTTTCCTAACGTTAACCATTATACAGAGTGTATTTGGGTGCTTTCATGCAGCACCGATAGAGGGAGTTTTATTCGGCACCAGCATCAGTGTTTTTTCGCGGTACCATCAACCACGAGCCTACATGTTTAGGATCGCTCAGCTGAAGAGTGATGCAGAACAGGAAACATGTCTGTATGGAAGGACAACTATGCTTTAATTTAAGAATGCCGTATCTTTTCAAGCACTGCAAGCCACCAGAAGTCTCGCTCTCTTGTCATCTCCTCTGTGAGGCCCAGAGTGGTAATCCTTTCTTTTTACTTCGCCGCGCGTCTTCCTGCGTCCACACCATCCACACGTCCCCTCCACAGCTAGAGATCGGCACTACTTGATGCAGCTGTTCTAATATATACGCATTACATGACCGTACCAGCTCAGTCCACTCACTTTCACACTACATCTGCGCGTCATATACCCAGCTTCTCTCTCAAACCCCTTACACTCTGTCGTATACGCACATTGACATCATCCATTTAGCAGAGTATGCAGGCTTCATTTCTTTCAAGCCTTCGCATGTCCTCTGTCGTCACAACTCATGTCTCACTGCCATGTAGCATAGCTGTTCGTACACAAGCATCATAGAATTCTACTTTCATTTAGGCCCTTTGTTACTAACAGAGGCAGTAGCACCCTGGACTCTGCCCGGCCCATTCTTATTCTAACCGTCATGTTTTCGGAACAACCCCCACCGCAGCTTACTTGGCCATCTACGTAATGGAAACTGTCTATTAATTCTAAGGATTCTATCCCCGAGCATTTAAGGGATACCATTTTCTGTACGTTTCCGCTGTTTGATATACCTGCACATCAGCCACATGTAAAGGCTACTTTCTCTTTAAATCTTCCAGTAATAACGCTGCACTTCTTATGTGTCCATAGCATGCACTAGGTACATCGTGTAGCGTCTCCACCGATACCTTTTCTACACATCGATCAGGGCCATGTCCTTGAAGATAGATACAACGACAGATAGATACTTATGTATTTCAAACTATTAAATGACCCCTGAGTTACTTGGGGTTTCTTTATTCCTCAAATATCTATCAATTTCTCTATCTTTCTAGCCTGTATATAAATACGCAAAAAATCATACGCACAAAATATGTACACGAATGAGGTTATGTTTCCCTGTAAGCATTGCGTGACACACACACACACACACACACACACACACACACACACACACACACACACACACACACACACA
>NC_069001.1:10805820-10809326 GCF_001194135.2 Octopus bimaculoides | reverse complement strand
ATGTATGTACCTATGTATGCCTGTATATATGTACTGCTATATTTCATTTCTAGTACTGTTTTATTAAGTTTTAATTGTGAAATAAGCATACCACAGTCAGGTATGCAGCATGAACATCAACATCCATAAGATTATGTAATGCGTTACGCGACTCTCAACTCATCAGGCTAGCCAAATATATAGTGAAGCGGTGACATGTTCATTAATCGAGAGATTATTAGCAAATGAAAATTCTTATCAGAATTACCATAATTTAAGAAATGTAATACGGGTAGTAGTAATACGGTATGTTGATCACGAGCGACGACTGCAGAATGAAGTTGTAAATAAAAGAATATTTAAAAGACATTTCTTTTCTAAAGATGTTACTAAACTTAGCAACCTCTCTCATAAAGGCTGGTACTGGCAAAACATGCTTGTATACCGGATGATAGCCGGCGCTAAGTATGGCATTTCACTCTATCAATACATATTCGAAGACAGTTGCCGTTGTTCTAAAATGAACTTTTATTACTGTGTTCTGTTGTTTACTTCAATAAGGAGTAGCATGGTTAATAAATTCCAACTGTACTTAATTATTTACTTAATTTGTCTTGATTAATTATAGTATAGAATATTAGTTTTAACTATGGGAGATTATAACTGAGGGGAAAAACATAAGGGAAAACAGAGAAAATCGACGTTCACTACGAAATTTCAGAGGAAATGGAGGGAAAAGAACGAAAAGAAGAAAAAGGAAACGAAATAATTAATATATGGAGATAACCATAATAACAGAGGCAGCAATCATAAGCTATAAATATATAAATAGAGACAGAACAGATAAAATCCAATAGAGAAAGCGATCCACATAATGACAGGAAGATAGCGTTGGCATAAGCAAATAAATATGTATGCTAGAATAATGAAAGTAGTTTAGGCAATAATCAACGTCAGCATAAAGATATACATTTATAAATTTATGCCAGTTAAATATTTAAATTTAGAGGGATTAGTTATATAGGTGTAATGAAGTTACGAGTTGAAAGGAAAAACGGAACCGATATTGCAGTTAAAATACCGCAAAACCACGAATCGCAATGCTTTTATTAGACATTAAGTGACACAACGTTATTGAGAATACAGCAAATGAATTAAATTACGAAGTTGGGGAGTGTAAATGGCGAATGCGTTCTACATGCATGAATATGTGGTGGTGGACCTTCGACGTATTTCGTTCGTCTTTACGTTCTGAATTTATAATTCCGTCGATATCTACTTCGCATTTCATTCTTTCGTGGTCGATGAAATAAAGTACCAGTTGAGCAACTGTGATCGATATAATCGACTAGCTCCTTACCCTGAATTTTAGGCCTTGTGCCTTGTGCCTTGTGCCGATAAAATAATTATATAAGGTTATCATTATTTTTATATCCAGTCTGTGAAGGTCAAATAGTCTATAATCACAATAAACGGAATACTCGTCCTGCTTTGTGTGTTTGATTTGAATGTGGCTGCCATTTTTTTTATTTGGATTGTTTTTATTTGCCATTAGAGGTGAAAGAGAGGAGAGCAAAACCTATTCATTGCTTCTTTGCTAGAAACATGTTGGGGAGGGCGAGAAATAAGATAAATGTATATTTTTTTATTGTCAATTGTCGGAGTAGATGGGAAATTGTGTCTTTAAGGACAAGTCAACAACGCCAGATGACAGTTGAAAGTGGAGGTGTAGTAAGAGGTAACTATGAGAGATGTGGGAGAAATTATCTGAAACACTGCAGCTGCGTTGGTCAGTTGCTTTATTTATTTATTTTTTCTTTCCATAAGTTTGCGTTTAATTTATTGAAAATGAAAATGAAGTCGACGAAAGAACGTGTTTTCCCGATGGCAAACACATTCACACGCAAAAAGAAAGAAAAAAAAACAAGACAAATACAAAACAAGAACAAAAACAAACCAAAACGAAGAAAAAAAATAAGAAAGATAGAAAGAGAAACCACCCAACTTCATTACGTGCAAAAGTAGTTAACGAAAGAGAATCTATCTTACAAGAAAATAGCAGATACATCTCCAAGTAACACCGTCTTAAAAAATGGACAGACTGGATACTTTTATAGGTGCAGGCATGATTAAGAATTTAGCTTCAAATCATCAGGGTTTCGGGATCAATCCTTCTGTGCGGCACGCTGAGCAAATATCTTCTTCCAAACAAAACACCGGGTTTATCAAAGCCTTGTGAGTGAAAAGTAATAGATCTACTTGGCCTAGTTTTCGTGTTCTGTGTAGTCGCACCAGTTCGCAGTCTAAGAATAACACCCGACTATATGTCTTGGACGCCCTGAAAAGAATCGAAGGGCACTGACCTTCTTTCTATTATTTAAACCTTGAAAATACACAGAAAAAAAAAACTTGGACAGTAGGGAAGTAGGGAGTTCTCACTCTGTTTGCAATATATATCGAGTGCAAAGGGCACGGAATAGCCAGCTGGAGGAGATGTCCTCCTGGAGTTAAAATAGCAGTAGTGCCTCGTTTAGGTGGCGATAAACATTAGTAAAAGGGAAAAATGTTCTGTTCATTGGTGGAACAGTGTTTCACCATATATTTGCTTGATTAGGGATGACCTGGAACTGAACAGCAACAATAATATGATGGTTCTTGATAGAAGGATATTATTTTATTATTTCAACTTACGGAGTTCCAAATTTCTGTCCACAGCATGGCAGCCATAATAATAATAATGATAATAATAATAATAATAATAATAATAATAATAATAATAATAATAATAATAATAATAATAATAATAATGGAATCTAAAAACAGAAACAATTCCTATCATAGTAGGTGCCTTAGGTATAATAAAAAAATATTCAGACAAATACATGACAAAAACACCAGGACTTACAAATATATATAAATACAGAAAATTGCACTACTGGGTACTGCACACATTCTACGCAAAACACTTTCAATACAGTAACCATAAGAGCATCACAGCAAACCACAGCACATACCCAAGGCACACAGAGCTGCGCTCGGTAATGAAGTGAAAGCACGTTATAAAAATAAAACTACTGAACAATAATAATAATAACAACAATAATAATTATTATCTTTTCATCCTATTGTCATAAACACTATCATTACCATTGTCACAGTTATGATCGTCATAGATTTCATTTATGACTATTAATACTCTTATGACGAATACACCCATTATGATCAACATATCACCATGACCATCATCGTTAATATCAACCGAGACATTAGATATCGTTGCGGTGCATATATTTCATATATGTTTTTGTTTTTTCTTTACGTTAAAGATTTGTCACGATTCTCAGATATAATTCTTTGTATATGATTCTGTTATTCTCTGTGGAGGAATGAATCTTCTTTCTCCATATCTGCGTGTGTATGTGCGTGCGTGCGTGCGTGTGTGTGTATGTGTATGTGCTCGCGCATATGAGAGTGTATGTATATATATATATATATATATATATATATATATATATATATATATATAT
>NC_069001.1:10803781-10805291 GCF_001194135.2 Octopus bimaculoides | reverse complement strand
TATATATACATACATACAACACATCCAAACATACCCGTACATAAATATTTCCGACTGTATTCATTTGTACGGTTCTATCATTCATATCTTCTTTATCTATTGAATTTAAAACATTTGAAATTTCTTTCATGTATTCGGTAAGTGTTCTCTGTATTCGTCAATGCAAATTCTCCTGGCTTTTTTTCTCAAAGAAATCGTTACTGTTCTATGACCAAATTCACTCCTTGCCTAAAATTAATGTTCTAACCCCGACCCACGTCCCTTCTCTGCCAGATTTCGTCTTTTTAAAATAGTTTTTTTTTCCACTCCATTTTGTTTAAAAACTTCATTATTGCTTTCACTCGATTGTGGATATAAAATTTTCAGATCTATACGAGAAAATATGTATGTATGTATGTATGTATGTGTGTATCTATCTATCTATCTATCTATCTATCTATCTATCTATCTATCTATCTATTCATTCACCCATCCATCCATACACACTCATAAAGGAATACACCCGAATACACGAACATATGCACACACGAATATCTTTATCTTTCCATTGTTCTGCCAACTCATTAAACAACATACACGCACTCAGGTACACTTACACGGGTACCCTTGCAGCCCTACCCTCCACACCCAGCTCATTTTACCGCCTTTTATACTTTTTGATATAGAAGCTGCAAAATTATTTATTCAATATCGACAAAGCGCGCCCATACACGCACACACATGCTCACACAAACACACACACTCACTCACACACGCAAACGCACACATTCGCAAAATATACACACCTCACACGCACATACACACACATGCTGAAATAAGCATACAAAACACATACAAACAGATACACACCACAAATAAATACACACACACATGCACACACGCACACACGCACGCACGCACGCACGCACGCACGCACGCGCAAACGTACTTTTGCAAGCATTCAGAGAACGCTTCAATCTATACATTTCCGTAAACTCACACACATACAAACATAATTCATATGGCTGTGTGGTAAAGAGTGACTGTGTGGTAAGAAGCTTGATTCCCAACCCCATGGTTCCAGGTTCAGTCCCACGGCGCGGCATCTTGGCCAAGTATCTTCTAGTATAGCCACGGGCCGACCAAAGCCTTATGAGTGGGTTTGGTTGACGGGTCTAAAAGAAACCCGTCGTAGGAGTGGCTGCGTGGTAAGTAGCTTGCTTACAAGCCACATGGTTCCGGTTTCAGTCCCACTGCATGGCACCTTCGGCAAGTATCTTCTATTATAGCCTCGGGCAGGCTAAAGCCTTGTGAGTGGATTTGGTAGACAGAAACTGAAAGAAGCACGTCGTATATATATATATGTTCTATGTGTGCCATAAGTATCGCCATCCACTTGAGAGAAAATTTGTAGTTTGGAATCAGTAGTTCTTTGACTGCTATTTCTAAATTTTCAGTATGTTGGAGAAGCAACTCAATTGCTAATCCCTGTATATTTATAATGATAAATAGTCTTACCGATAAAGGTTTT
>NC_069001.1:10800691-10803771 GCF_001194135.2 Octopus bimaculoides | reverse complement strand
ATATATATGGGTATACAGTTGTGTATATGTATATTGTAATCTTCCAATACTGAAACACATGTAGTTCCTTCATAGTTAATAAATATAAGTATTAACTAAAGTAAGATATAATTAATGAAGTATATTATATACCCTACTGGTAATCTATGCATATATAAAATTGAGAATGTATGTGTGTGTCTGTGTGAATCCCTAAAACTCCAGAACTACACAACCAATTTCATTCAAATTTTACACATGCCTTACTTAGGGTCCCGGTTGTGTTTTAGTAAGAACAAATTTTTAACTTCTCGCATAGTTCGAGCCCACAGCAGCATAATATCTCCTCCAGTATTTAAATATTACGTGTCAAAAGTGAAACAAAACACTCATGTCAAATACTTTCACTTTAAAAATGAAACTTTTCCACTATTTCAGTATCACGGTACGTTATTAAACACTTTTACAGATCTACGCATACATACTTGACGAGTGACATGCGTGAAGTGTCAATACGAAATTTTATTTTCATTTCCTTTAAAACAATACACATTTACTGTTCCAAGGTTAGCAGGTAAAAATATAAAATTCTTTGTCTCTCTGTACAAGTGCTTCTATTTCCTTAATTTATACTGCATACAAAAGTACAGACATAGTATATACGGTACGTTATTAAACACACACACACACACATACACATGCATACACATCTACTCATACATATACATACCTGACGACTTAATTTTTTTATTAACCACACAGGGTCGCAACACAGAGGGAACAACACAAGGACAGAAAGAACACGAAAGTGAACGAAAAATAAAATCGAACGAAAAGAATGGTAATAATAAATCAAAAAGTGGAATGACATCTACTCGAACCCCACACTCCAGTTAACCGTCAATGGACGTTTTTACAAAAAAAAAAAAAAAATTGACACGTGTTATTTTATTTTTGTCTCTTTCTTCTCGTTGTGTGTTGCTTGTTTTATATACTTTGTGGACGACTGACATGCAAGAAGTGTGAGTTGGCCATTGCCAAAACAAAATTTTATATTCATTGACTTTAAAACAATACATATTTACGGATTCATTACCGCTGGATGATAATTATCGCAGAAGTTGCAAGGTAAGACATAAAATTCTTTGTCTCTCTGTAATAATTTTTATAGCATTTACCGTGAAATTAACAGTTCCATACATGTGCTTTTTCGTTCATTTGCTTATATTTCATAAATTTACACAGCATGCAAAAATACAGACATGATATATATTTACAATTGCTTACAAAAATAGAGATTAATGTATATTTTTTCTATGTTCCTAATTTTTTGTTTAAAATATTGAAAAAATATGCCACTAAAGAAAAGACGTAATCCCCCCAGAAACACGTATAAAGCGAGGACGGTTATAGAAAACAAAGGCGAGTGTCTCGACAGAGAAAAGAGACGAGTCTTTTTCAAAGTCAGCAGATGCATTCCGCAGCACGTCAGTCTTAAGAGAGAAGGGAGATGAGATTTTCCCAATATTAGCTAAGGCATGCTGCAATACTTAATGCTGAATCATTAGAACAACGTTTAGCACGCCAGATTAGACAGAGGTCCAATACAATAGCGCTCAGAAATAGATCACATGCAAATTCGCTCTTCGCAACACCAGGAGCTGCTTTCAGATATTATCCATCCTATTCCTATAAAAATGATAATTCTGTACAAAATGGTGTGCTACACTCAAATTGTCGTTTCTGCAAAGCTTTCAAATTTCCAAATTAAAGAAATGGCATGTGCTGCTCAGGCGGTAAGGTAAGATTGCAAGCACTACCAGCTCCTTACCGTCTCCCATTGCAACCCGTTTCTAGAATGTACCCATTTACCTAGAATATCTCCATTACACCTCCATTCATTTGACTGTCAACCATACCACGGGTCGTGTTAGACGTAGCGCTGACCGCCTCAAAGGAGAGTATTCCACTGAACTTTTCGGTGGGTCAGAAAATTACATACCTTCACCCCCAATTTTCCATGATAGGTTAGCACTTGGAATCCTCCAATCCTCCGATGTATTACATGTCGATTAGTCGAATTAGACCATCATTTACTCCACAAACGTTTTGTCGTCAATGCTGCACTTTCCCGATTCACTTGTTTCAACCTAACTGTAATATATATGTATATGTATATATATATATATATATATATATACAAATAACCTATACCATTTTAATCCCGAGCGACGCCGGGTGTCTCTGCTAGTATATATATATGTATATATATATATATATATATATATATTTGTGCGTCTGTGTTTCTCCCCCATCATCGTTTGACAACCGATGTTGGTGTGGTTGCGTCCCCGTAACTTAGCGGCTCGGCAAAAAGAACGATAGGATAAGTACTAGGCTTACAAAGAATAAGTCTTGGTGTCGATTTGCTCGACTAAAGGCAGTGCTCCAACATGGCCACAGTCAAATGACTGAAACATATAAAAGAATAAATGAATATGTGTGTGTGTGTCTGTGTTTGTCCCCCACCATCGCTTGTCAACCGATGTTAGTGTGCTTACGTCCCCGTAACTTAGCGTATACAATAATACAAGGCTTACAATGAATAAGACCTGGGATCGATTTGTTCGATTAAAGGCGGTGATCCAGCATGGCCGCACTCAAATGACCGAAACAAGTAAAAGAATAGAAGCATACATACACACAGGCACACGCATACTCCTTCATACGTACGCACAGACGGACTCGGACACACAAGCACACATATATACACACACAAAGAGACATTCATGTAAACGCAAAGAAAATCGCATAGATGTCCCCAATGTCGCAAATACACAACCATATATTATCATAAGCAGCTGGTCGTATATGCATACATTTGAACTCAAGCAAACACACACACACACACACACACACACAGACAAACACGCACACACACACGCTTGGAACACAGATAGAGAAATATGGGCGCACATTTACACACACACACACACACACACACACACACACACACATATACACACGCACTTGGAAACAAAGAAATATGAGTTTATAATTACACACACACACTCACACAACCACACACACCCACACACACT
>NC_069001.1:10797843-10798441 GCF_001194135.2 Octopus bimaculoides | reverse complement strand
GTAGTAGTAGTAGTAGTAGTAGTAGTAGTGGTGGTGGTGGTGGTGGTGGTGGTGGTGGTAGTTGTTGTTCTTTTTCTTCTTCTAGACTTCTGCTAATCTCATGTGAAAAATTGTCACACACGCGCGCACACACACGCACACACACGCGCCCAACAACACTCACACATACACACAAACAAGGCATACGTTAACGCACACACGCACACACATACACACAAACAATGCACACGTTAACACACGCACATATATGGACACGTATATTTTTTTTACGTCCACACCTTAATTAATTCGTACAGACACACATTGATGTATGTGCATACATTATCGTGCTAACACCATAATATATATATATATTTGTGTATGTGTGTATGCATATGTATAAATTTCTATTGATATTTGGCAGCAGCAACAGAGTGACTCAAGGTCTAAGAGTTCCGTGTGTTTGCACTTATCAAACTTTGATAAGTGCCAATCTCAAGGCTCTTGAGTAACTAAATAGCAATATCAGTATCTATCTGTCTGTCTGTCTGTCCATCTATCACTATATATATATATATATAGTGATAGATGGACAGACAGACAGACAGATAGATACTGA
>NC_069001.1:10794216-10797190 GCF_001194135.2 Octopus bimaculoides | reverse complement strand
AAAATAAAATAAAAATGGATGGCACCATGAAATAAAGTATTGAATGTAGATGAAATACTGAGTGTTCAATATAAAGGATCAAATATATAAATATAAGTATATAAAGGCGACTCGAGTTTCAGGGCTATTTCCCTTCGTCATGGCCGGTATGACAGACTTTAACAGACTGTAATTACAGACAGTGCTGGAACTCTTTTAAACAAAATAATATATTCCTCTATACACAATCATACAACCCCCCCCCTTATTTGTATTTATTTTTACTCGCATATATATATATATATATATATATATGTATATATGTACGTCTATTCTTATATTCTTCTATTTGTTTCAGTCATTTGACTGCGGCCATGCTGAATAAATCCAGGTGTTCTGATTATTTCAGAGCCTTTAGAATGCTTTTTATGTTATGTTACTGGCGATACGTTTCCATCTTCAGTCTCTAGCTCCTTATAAACTTTGTAGACGAAAGATCTGGTAACTTTTAATAATCGAGATATTTACAAATCATTATGCTCAGCCTTTATAACCACAATAACAGCATGGCTCTTCATTTCTTGCGTAAGCTGAGCATCTGCGATTATTATTTTCTGAAACAAAGGTTATACAAAGTTAGCAAAAGATGCAGCAGTGCCCCAAAATGTATGTCCTCCAGTAAATTACGCACCCTGTACACACACGTATATATGATTTAGAGGTTAGACAACCATCTAAGGGATAATAAATATCCGATATAATACTGGATGTATACCTATATACATATATCCCAAATCCCTACTGTTGTAAGGCAATAATGCAATTGAATTATAGGTATGAGTGGAGGTAAACAAAAGTTTACCCAGAATTTATAAGGCAAGGAAGAAAATGAAGATAATTAGTTGACAAACATCAGCCAGATCTATTTATTAATTACAATCATATGAATAAATAAGAATAAATGAGTGAATAAAACTTTACTCCTACAACTTCTTCTATGCCTTATATATATATATATATATATATATATATATATATATACACGCACACACTTATATATATATATATATATATACACACAAATATATGGGTATACATACATATATATGTATGTATACCTATATATATATATATAATACATATATGCATACATATATGTATGTATGCATGTATGTATATAATTACATATGTATATATGTGTGTATAAATACGTCACTCAAGCGACTGCGGCGTTATTCATCATCAGCATATATATATATATAGATGCATATATATGTACATATGTGTATACACGCGCACAGGCACATACATATATGCACATCCACATATATTTATATACGCATGCATAGGTCCATACGTATATACACACACACATATGTGTGTTTGCCTGTATGTGTGTACAGTCAGTCTATTTTTAGTACATTGTATTCTAGTTTAATCTTCACTTGTGAGATTTTTAGACTATTTTCACACGAAGTACTTCAATTTTGTTAAGAATAAAGCTGATAGAAATTGAATTTGTTCCATAGAATTAAACTTTATCTGTCAGATATTTATCTTAGTTTGCGAAATGTCGTTTATCTGTGGGTCTATTTTTACATTCTTTTGTTATGATTGTTACCTTCGTGGTAATCGTCCTGATTGCTATTGTCGCTGCGCGGATTATTCTGAGATATTTTTTGGTAAATGTCGAGCAGTTTGTTCTATTTCAACGCATTTCTTTTTCGCTTTATGGTAATTCTTATTTATCTATCTATTTATCTATCTATCTATTTATCTATTTATCTATCTATCTATCAGTCTGTCTGTCTGTCTGTCTGTCTGTTTGTCTGTCCGCCCGTCCATCCAGCCATCTCTGCATCTATCTATTTGTCTGTCTGTCCCTCAATCCATCCATCGGTCCGTCCGACCGTTTGTCTGTTTCTCTAACTTCCTATCTATCTATCTATCTATCCATCCAGCCATCCCTCTGCCTGTCTGTCAGTAAAGTACTAGTTTGCAGCAAGTAAATTTATTGAATCTCCTTTAATTAAAGAGCGTCAAATGATCCAGGAAGTTAGAATTGCCAATAAACCGGTGATGATTTTTCTGCGGCTCCATTACAATTATTGGATATTTCTTATAAACAATATGCATTATATGTAGTGTAACATGTCGTATACAGGACTACGAGATAGACTCTTGCCCTATAACATCTGACGTTGATACCGACAAGACATACATTAATCTTCGACTTCTTTGCCTTCAGATAATCTAACGATAATCACGCAAACACTAATCAGAATACACAAACATTGAGTGTTGAATAACTTTCTACGCGACATCTGTCACTTTTCGTTTTTTGCAACCACAGCAACATGAATGACTAATCGTCACTTTAAAATCCCGCGCCCCCCACTTTCTTTTTATCTACTCTCCAATCATTAATACCGCACCCATCATCATCATCATCATCATCATCATAACCATCATCATCGTCGTTGTCGTTGTCATGGTTATTTGTTATCGCCTTAATCATTATTCACACCTACATCAGAGACATAATTGAAAATATCTACATTATCAGCAAATCAACCATATTAATCATCTATTAGTAAAACTAATACGAAGGCGCCGAGCTCGTAGAACCGTTAGCACGCCGGACAAAATGCTTGACGTCATTTCTAATTCCGCCGAAGACGACTTTCACGTTCGTTCTTTCGAGATCGATAAAATGAACACAATTCACCAACTGGGATTGATGCAGTCGACTCTCCACCCGAGAAACTGCTGGCCCTGCGCCAAAATTTCAAACCAATATTATTATGGAGACTGTTAATATTTATTATTCTTACGAACATTATGTACATTAGTGACAAAAAAAAAAAAGAAATAATAATAATAATAATGATGACTTGCTGAAACCGTGAAAAATTCACGGAAAATATAAAAAATGTAAGCATCTGTATTTTGTGTGCTGGTGCCATGAGAAATGTTTCTATAGTGCGACAGTGGA
>NC_069001.1:10783418-10793871 GCF_001194135.2 Octopus bimaculoides | reverse complement strand
AAAGAAGTCTAAAACCGATGACTGTATAATCCAACCAAAATATCTGTTACGAAAACGGAAACGGAATTACTATTTAATTTTAAAATACGTCTTACATATTCAGAGAACCCTCTTGGTTTAGTGGTATGGAATGTTTTTCTCGTATTCTTTTATTCTTTTACTTGTTTCAAACATTTGACGGTGGCCATGCTGGAGCACCGCCCTTTAGTCGAAGAAATTGACCCCTGGACTTATTCCCTGTAAGCCTGGTGTCTATTCTATCAGTCCCTTCTGCTGAACAGCTATGTTACAGGGACGCAAACATACCAACTTCGGTTGTCATGCAGTGGTGGTAGGGGAAAAACAGACACAAACACGCACACACATTAATACACACACACACACATTAATACACACACACACACATGTATATATATGATGACGCGCTTGGAGGTGGTGCGATTTTCTGGTTTGCTGGTATGCCGAGAAAGATCCAGCTCTGTTTCTCATATTTTCTAAGCGCATCTACCTTTGCTCTTGACTCGTGTCTTCTCGATTCTGTTGAACTCTATCTCTCTTATTTTGGAAAATACACTTTTCTTTGGTGTTGGCTCATTTGTCCTATCCTTTGCTAATTTCTTTCCCTCCTATGCCGTAGGATACGTTCGTTCTCCTCTTGGCTTATTTCGTTTCTCCTCTGTCTCACCCTCGCGCGATTTTAATTCCTCATCTCCTCTTGCTGTTCCTCGCGCAACTTTTCTCGTGCTGCACACCTCATGCGATTATCCATATTTCAAAAACTTGTTATTAAAACAAATTTCCAAAATGATTCAGTGTTTCAATTGAAAAAAACATATACGAATATATAGACAGTTTTTACTTAAAAGATGAAAATATTTCTGAAATACCCACCTAATATGCAAGGACACAGTATATAGGATACGGTAATTAATTATATTGAAAGAAAGTAAAAAGTAGAGGTAAAAAATGGAATTAATATTTTTGATTTTGTTCAATTCTATGAATTAAATTTTTTTTAAATGCTTTCGTCAATTGCTTGAGACAAAAAAAAAAGTAAAAAAGAAATTGGAAAAACCCTGACCAAAACAGAGAAATTCTTTCTTTTAAAACATTTTATTAAATTTAAAATATCCATCTTACAATTAACTAAATTAGCATAAAATAATGGTTTCATATTTTTTTTTTTTATAATTAAGGTCTAAACTATTAATATATGAATGCGAAAGAGATATTGAGTAACTGCAAATCTACTTTTGGGCCACCTTGTATACATTTTGTGAGAATCTTTTTTAATGGAATCTTCGTTGAGTTCCGTGTGTTGTTTCGCATACATACACACACATATCGGCAGTTGCTACGGCGATATCATTCCGGCCACGTGCCTGAATCCTGTGAAATAGCAACTGGGATTTCTATGTTTATTGTGCGACTGCTTCCTTCTCCACAGACCCGTCCAAATTCTAACAGAAGAATCACGTTTTCGGTACAAGCTGAAGATTATTGAAGTTGATGGCGGGTGTAGAACATGTGTGTATATATATATGTGTATTTGTGTGCGTGTGTGTATGTTGAAGAGGTGGGGGAAGACGGCTTGCTGGAAAGTAATACAGATGGATTTAATAATATGGTGATAGAAACACTTTTCGTTCATCTTACATTCCCGAGAAAAGTAATAAACGAAAGGAGAGAAAAGATGGCAAGGCTAACACCATTACTCACTTACGTTCCATGCTTTTATTTCCAAATGTCGGTCGGTTTGCAATTGCTGTTCTTTTTAATGAAGATTGAGCAGTTGTAGTGCCAGTGTAAATTTACATCTTCAACTGTAATCATAATCATATTCTGCATTTAACGTGAAATAGCTTGTAATATCACACATGGCGTTTTAATTTTACTTGTATATTGGCGATCGTTGTTAAAATCCGTATTATGCATTGTTGTTTTTAACTGCGCGAAACTATTTTGACATACATAAGACATGACTTGTTTAGATTCATTGTGAATGAGAAACGAAACTGAAGTTTGTGGCTTTTCTCGAAGATATGAGAAACGCAAGTGATGTGAAGTGGGCAAAGCAATGAGAAGGGAAAATGGTTAAAGCAGAAATCGTAAAAAGGCTCATAAAGTCAGCTGTTCGTTGGCGGGGAAACAGGAGGGTGCGGTCACATTTTAATGCTCGTTCGTTTTACTATTAAGTCTTCAAGTACAACATATGACAACAACAGACACACAAACTCTCTCTCTCTTTCTTTTTCTCTCTCTCTCTCTTTCTCTCTCTCTCTCTTTCTCTCTCTCTCTCTCACAACAGTACACAAACTCTCTCTCTCTCTCCCTCGCACATACATGCACACATCTGGCCTTATACATTATGAGTTTAATATAAATTCATTAAAAATATTTCTGCCAAATATTTCTGGAGACGTCTCACGGAGTAATTTATGCATATTCCGTATTTTAATTGTGATGCATTGAAGGTTTATTCTTGCCGGAAGTGTACATTAAATATGTCTTCTTACCCGTAACTATATATTTTACATGCAGATGGCGACCATGAGAAATTTCTCAATCTGCTCATTAAAAATTACTTAATACATTAACTTCTAAAAATAACTTGATCCTTACGAGTTAGCTTACTCTTAACTATATATTTTGCACGCAGAAGGCAACCATGGGATATTTCCCAATCTGCTTATTTAAAATTACTTAATGCTTATTAAAATTACATAGGCGCAGGAGTGGCTGTGTGGTAAGTAGCTTGCTCACCAACCGGGTTCAGTCCCACTGCGTGGCACCTTGGGCAAGTGTCTTCTACTATAGCCTCGGGCCGACCAAAGCCTTGTGAGTGGATTTGGCAGACGGAAACTGAAAGAAGCCCGTCGCATATATGTGTATATATATATATGTGTGTGTATGTGTGTGTTTGTTCCCCCAACATCGCTTGACAACCGATGCTGGTGTTTTTACGTCTCCGTAACTTAGCGGTTCGGAAAAAATAGACTGATAAAATAAGTACTAGGCTTCCAAAGAATAAGTCCTGGGGTTGATTTGCTCGACTAAAGGCGATGCTCCAGCATGGCCGCAGTCAAATAACTGAAACAAGTAAAAGAGTAATGCATTGACTTCTCATTTTAACTCTATCCTTAAGAGTTATCTTACCCATGACTATATATTTTGCACGCAGATGGCAACCGTGAGAAATTTCTCGGTGCTGGTAACACCGCACAGCGATCTCGAACACAGACACGAACAGTTTGCGAAGCGAAACTTCTTCACCAGATGGCCAGACCGTGTGGAGAGAGAGAACGTGACTGCTCCCCCCAAACTGTCATATGTCGTGTGGAAAGACGCTAAATGAATTTAGAAATGGAATTGGCAAAGCGAAAGTAAAATTTAAAAAAAAAAAAAATAAATAAAGGAAAATATAGAAATATTTATTGAAAGCAGATAGAAATGAAAAGTTGCGAATTATTGAGAAAAGAAATAAACTTGGAGCGGATGAACGTGACAGTAAGTGAAATAAGATTGAAATCAGATTGCTACACACACTTTACAGGTATAGATTTATTAATATGTACACACACACACACACACACACACACACAGGCACACGTACGCATAGATATGTGTTGGGTGTGAGTGTATACGTGTGTGTGTGTGTGTGTGTGTGTGTGATATTTAATCTGTAACTGTACGGTCTCTATATCGCTCTGATTACCAATTATACACATATATATATATATATCACTCTCTCTTTATTTCTCTCTATGTTGCTTTCGTTTTTCTCTCCCGCTTTTCTCACTCTTTTTCCTTTTCCTCCTCTCTCTCTCTCTCTCTCTCTCTATCTCTCTCACACACAATTACACACGCGCGCGCCCTCGTATACACATACGTACACACACAGAAATATATACGCACACACACACACGGAGAAATATACACGCGCACATGCATGCTCACACACACACACACACACACACACACACACACACACACACACACACACACACACACTTCATTTCTTTTGTTTATGAAGAGAATGCTCTGGTCTATGATGATGATGAAGATGCGGACGCTGCAGCTACTACTGTTGCTGATGACATGGCCCAGTATAGTACCTTGGCCACACAATCGTGTCTGCGTCTATATTCCTTCTTTGCCAAAGTACTACAGAAACTAAGTGCAAAACAGATTCCTCTTTCTCATTACATACTCTGCACTTTGCATATTTCACGGATTTGTCTATTTGGGCCTTAATGATATTTAACTGCAATGACTGGTTTTGAGCAGCCATTATGAGCCCTTCCGTTTCTTTCTTAAGGTCTCAGTTCTTCAACTATAACCACGATTCCTCTATTGCAACGTCCTGCGTTTTAGATTTCGTTCGATTTTAAAGACTCTATTCCCATTTTTCTAAAGGCTGAAAGAGCTGATCCAATTCTGCGTTTTACATCCTTTTCAGAAATCCATTTTTTTTGCAAACGAGACTCCCACATTAAGGGGGAATTATCAATACACTACGAAATGTATCGGAGACGGCAATATTGAAACCAGCGCAAGTTGGGTAAGAACTTTGGTCGTCTTGACACTTATAATGAAACTAAAGCGATGAGCTGGTGGAATCGTTAGCACGCCAGGCAAAAATGCTTAGCAGCTTTTCATCTGTCTTTACGATCTGAGTTCAAATATCGCCGAGGTTGATACAAGACTATGTGTATACACACACACACACTCTCATACATTTCTTGGTATGAACATGGGTTATGACATTAAACAACATCCGTTCGTGAAACTTTCGTTTGGAAGTTCTAGAGTTTTGCAGAGAGTGAAATCCCCCCGCTAAATTGCTATTTCTCCTATGTTCGTTCAGACCCAGAATGCCAGTACCTGTCAGGGTGACACCTACTGGGTCAAACAGATTTCTCAGGGTAAGAGGATGTTCCCGATATTGGTAAGAAAGCCGAGGAGGGAAGGAAACTTTTCGAGGAGAAAAATAATCTGATATAAAAACTTAGTCAACCTAGTACCAGTCATCTAGCAACGTTTGTCACCGGAACTTTCTATGGCGACCAAGAAAATGGCAAAAGTGTTGTGAAATATTTTGCTGCTTTGAAGCCAATGACGTACGGACGTCTCACTATCAATTCATTCCATGATCAGTTTTCTATTTTATGAAGTCCTAAGGCGATGGGAGTGTAGCGTGAAAAGTCATATCCGCGCACCTGCAAGGATCAAAGTAAATCGGAACAATCTGGCCGAAGGTGAGACGACTATTACCTGACAAGACAAAACAATCATCATCATCATCATCATCATAAACATCATCATAAACATCAATCTCACCATCATCATCATTGTCATCTTCATCATGAAAACACATATACTCACATACGCAGAATATACACACACATACGCACGCGAACATATACGGATATACGTAGATTTAAATATATGCATATATATACGCCTATTCACTTGTGCGTATGCGAACGTGTGTCTGTATAGTACATGTATATGCACGTATGTGTTTGTATGTATATGCAGATGTGTATGCATATGCGTGCATATATTACACACACACACATATGTGTGTATATATATATATATATATGCTTATAGTCACGAGCATGTATATGAGTATGTATGAGTATTATACATGTGTATGTGTGTATGTGTGTTCATGTCTCTGAATGCGCTTGTGTGTGTGTGTGTGTGTGTGTGTGTGTGTGTGTACGGAATGTTGAGTGAGTGCGAGCTTGTACAGAAACAGATTGGTGACTAGCTATCTTCCACACAAGCTACACTCTTCTATTCCGTACACATGCGTGTGTGTTTGTGAGCTTCTGTGTATGTGTGTGTGTGTGTGCATGTGTGTGTATGTATGTGTATGGTTCTGTGAGTCTCAGGGCAGAGTGTATGCGAGTGTGTGTGACTGTAAGTGTGTGTATGCGTGCATGTGTAAATATGTGTGGGCATAGTTAATCGCCTGTGCAGTTGTGTGTAATGGTTGATATTTCATAGATATCCAAAATCGTTATTTATAAACTAACCGATATATTTCAATTGATCTCTTGCCAAATACAGTGGTATACATGCATACAGACATACACGCATAGATACATACAGACATAGGTACATACATACGTGCATACAGATATACACACATACATACATACGGACATACGTACATACGTGCTGACATGCGTACATACATACGTGCTGACATGCATACATACATACGTGCGTATATACATACATACGTATGTACGTATACACATACAGACAGACAAACATAGGTGTATACAGACAGGTAGACAGACAGGCAGGCATAAGTACATACATACGTGCATACATACATACGTGGGTACATACATATGTACGTATACACATACAGACAAACAGATAGACACATACATGCATGCGTACATATATACGTACGTACGTGCATACATATATGCGTACATACATATATACATACATATATACATACGTACATATATACATACGTACATAAATATACATAAATATATACAAGACGAAGCAATCATCATCATCATCAACGTCTTCACCACCACCACCACCACCGCCACATATATATTTACACACATATATATATTTACACACACACACACACTCACATATGTATTTATACATGACTGCTTATGATGTATACTCCAGTGCTGATATATAACAATATACATATTTGATGGTGCGTATATTCTACATACATATACAACGTATAGGTACCAATATATATACACTCACGTATATTTGCACACACGCAAGGATTCTTCTGCATAAATACATCTCTCCTCCTCCGTCTCTCTCTCATTATATATATATCTAATACTGTGTAACTAACGTGTGTGTGTGTCTGTGTGTGTGTGTCTGTGTGTGTGTGTGTCTGTGTGTGTGTGTGTCTGTGTCTGTGTGTGTGTGTGTGTCTGTGTGTGTGTGTGTCTGTGTGTGTGTGTGTCTGTGTGTGTGTCTGTGTGTGTGTCTGTGTGTGTGTCTGTGTGTGTGTCTGTGTGTGTGTCTGTGTGTGTGTGTCTGTGTGTGTGTGTGTGAAGCAATGCAATAGATATATCCTCAACTAATTTCAAATCCGACAAATATGAATAATAGTTGTCAAAACTTGATCGATTAGTTAAAACCGATCAATCAAGCTAAATTGTATGTTATTGATCTCATAGCTGTTGTAGACTCTTTAGGGCGCCGAGATGGAACTGAATGGGAAAATACTATGAAACGAAATAAAATAATGATAAGAAATACACCCCCGCCATACCCTACGACACACAAACCCACACACAAGTAATTATACATACATACTTACAGATACACACAGACAGACATGTATATATACATATATATTCATATATCTGTCTATACATGTAAGTATACATATATACATATACACACATACACGTATATATAAATATATATATATGCGTATGTATATATAATATACATATATATGTGTGTATATATATATATATATATATTTACATAATACACACACACACATGAATATATCTATATATATAATATATATGCATATATATATATACATATTCATGTATATAAATGCCTATATATATGTATGAATCTATATAAATATATGTATATTTATATATTTGTGTATGTGCGCGTGTATGTATATATATATATATATGTACACACGCACACACATGTATAATATATATATATATATGTATTATATAGAGAGAGAGAGAGGGAGAGGGAGAGGGATGTATGTGTATATACGTATATACATACACACACATATCCTGCATACATATATTCTCTCTGCGATAGTGAATTTTTGTTTCGGTCTACTGAGATATATTAGAAAAATTGATTCTCTGGTCTGTTTCGCACGCACGCGCGCACACGCACGGATGCAAATATGCTCACAGTGACCCACCTGCACACGCACGGAAGCACACACTCACACATAAACCCCCCTCTCTCTCTCTTTCTCTCTATGTTTACATTTACATATTTTTTTCATGATCTATCATCTATTTATCTATCTCGCTTTCTCTCTGTATGTGTATACATACATACGGACATACATACATGCATACATACACACATATATATAAATGATCATTATTATTATTATTATTATCATGGCCGCTATACTGTGAAGTCACGGAAATTTGGTGCTCCATAAGGTGAAAAATTGTTTGTAATATTTTCGGCCTTCCCAGGCCCCGTCTTGTCAGTTTTGTTGTTACCATTGCCTGGATTGTGCAGGTAGTATTTTTCTGTAGAAACACCTCCTGTTTTGCAGGTGTTGCGCATAAATAATTTTTGAATTTTAACCGCTTTATTTTGCAATTTTCTGTAAGTTTTTAAAGGTGGCTGATAACGAAGCCATCATAATGTTCGACAAAGGAACGCACTCCTTGGTGAGAAATTTTGAGATCAAGGAAAGAATTCAGGATATCAAAATCGAATGGTCTAAACTTAATGACGTCAACGAAGCGAAAAAATGTTTCGTGTCTAAGCAACGTCAAAACTCTCGGTGTCGACAAAGAGAACAATAACAGCAGCAGCAGCAGCAGCGGTGGCAGCAACAACAATACGAAAGAAATAGAACATAAAAAAGCAAATATCGCCCCTGCGACTTTTGCGTCGGCGGCGAGAAATATGGAGTGCTTCCACATAGATGAAGAAGAATTGAAATTTGCAAGAAAAATTGTGAAACGTGATGAAAGAAGAGTAGTTCCAAATTCTCCATCTGATGTGATAGAAAATATCGCACGATCTACGGTTACATACCGTTGCATCGGAGTCAAGTCTCGGCGAGTGGAAAATGCTCCCGAGAGCGAAGTACAAAAATGCCTTGGGTGCGTATGGAAACAAAAAACCCACATCACTCGAGGAAAGAAATTTGGAACAAACGAGGTGAGATTTGGGACGGAAGAAGTCAGAGAACAGGGATAGCATAGGTTGTCCACAATTTAAATTGGTCGGCCACACAGATTACAAATTTGTGATATGCTCAGTTGATTTAGATAGGACCTTTAGACAGGGACGCGGTTACTGGAAGTTAGATGCATCCTTACCATCTCGCAAAGTCTACAGGGGCCGGATTAGCTAAATAGTTAAGCGGCATTTGACGGGGTTATCATCAACAACCGGTGGTGGATCGCTTTGAAAAGAGTGATTAGTGTAGAATCGGTGGTGTTTAGCAAAGATTAAGCAATAGATTAGAGGGAGAACTATTAATAAAAGTATCGTTTCCATTGTTCGACCGACCAATTTTTATTAAGTCCTACAATCCTTCATTTGGCTAGGGACCTTCACTTCTTGTAAATCAGCTTGAATAACTTCGAAAATCTTTCTGGAAGACATTTTGGCGGCTAGAATGATAGCATTGTCCATTCACTTGGTGGTGGTTTCTGGGTTTCCAGTAGATTTCGAGTTGCTTATTGACCTTGAAACAGTTCTCTGTGCCAATTTCAATCTTACACCAATTTCTGGAATGCTATTTCCTTCTTCTTCGTACAGAATTTTCATTTGGGCTTAACTTTTCGACGAAATACTTGGACCAGCATTCTCTACAACGACATTAAAATGATCAACAAGAACGAGTTGTCCTAAGATATTTTAGTGACAGCTTATCAGAGATTGGATCAGCCAATCAGAACAAAGCACGTTAACACCGAATGATAAGAAAACAGATTTGAATGATCAGCTAGTAATTAAAAATAACATAGCGTCGCTGGAATGAATTCTTGTTTATAAATCAGTGAGTCATCCATTCTGGCCATAGCTATATATATAATACATACATTATATATATATATATATATAATTCTTTTATTCCTTTATTTATTTTAGTCATTTGACTGCGGTCATGCTGGAGCATCACCTTTAGTTGAACAAATCGACAGCAGGACTTATTCTTTGCAAGCCTAGTACTTATTGTATCATATCATTTACCGAACCGCTAAGTTACGGTGACGTAAACACGCCAACGTCGGTTAAGCGATGGTGGGGCGACACACACACACACACACACACACACACACACACACACACACACTGCATACACACATATACAGCGGGCTTCTTTCAGCTTCCGTCTACCAAATTTACAACGATTTGGTAGGTCCAAAGATAAAGAAGAAAGCACTTTTCTGAGAGTGAGACTGAACCCAGAATCATGCGGCTGGGAAGAACACTTCTTACAAGTGTGTTCGGAGTGTGAAAAATATTAACGAAAACCATTTGAAAAAAATATAAGAAATAGAAATAGGAAGAGTTATGAGAGAGAAAGAAAAAAGTATGAGTGATGTTAGAAAATGTAATGTACCTGTGCGCGCGCGTTTTCTATGATATACATACGTAGACAGATGAAGACTGTGACATATATTCAGGCAGACTCACATATATCTTTACAAATATATATATATATATATATATATATATATATATATAT
>NC_069001.1:10769641-10775274 GCF_001194135.2 Octopus bimaculoides | reverse complement strand
TGTGTGTTTATGTTTGCATTGATATGTCTATGTACGTAAGGCTGCTTATATTCGCTGAGATTAACTGAAAATTGATAATTGGAATGTTACAAAATAATTGTTAGATCTTTGAGAGTAAAAGATCTTTTGTTTTGATTTCAAAAAATGACGGAAGAAAAAGAAAGAAATAGAAAGAAAACAGCTTGCTAGATAGATAGATAGATAGATAGAATAATAGAAATATAGACAGATAGGCAGGCGGATAGACAAACAGATCGATAGATAGAATAATAGAAATATAGACAGAGATAGGCAGGCGGATAGACAAACAGATCGATAGATAGAATAATAGAAATATAGGCAGAGATAGGCAGGCAGACTGACAATCAGATTTATGGATAGATAAATAGACAGATAAATTAAAGTTGAGACAATATGTGGAAGAGAGAGAGAGGGGGCGACCCAATGTTTAAAACGGAATCGATGTTATAAGGAAAATAAATTATTTTCGAGGGTAGAGCAGAGGACAATGGAAGACAATAGAAAAGGATAGGAATGAGAATGTGTGTGCGAGTGAGGGAGGGTGATGGAGATGGAGGGAGAGTAATGGAGATTGGAGAATGGAGAGAATATTAACATCGAAAAATGTAAGGAGTTAGGGAGAGGAGGAGGAGGAGGAGGGAGAGAGGGAAGATGAGACAAGGAAAGAGATGGACTAGAACGCGTATGTGCGCGCACGTGTATGTGTCTGTATGTGATAGAGAGAGAGAGAGAGATGGAAGGAGATAGCGGACAAGATAGGCGAATGCGTTAGAGAGAGTAGCAACAAAGAAAAATACAAGGAGCAAGTGAGAGGATGAGGGAGAAAAAGAGAGCAGAAGGGGGAGGAGAAAAAGTGAGAGGGAGAGAGAAGAAGAAACAAAAAAAGTAAGAGAGGGGGGAGAGACAGAGAGACAGAGAAAGGGAGAAAGTGAGTGAGAGGCAAACGAGAGAATGAGAGTGAATGAGAGAGATAGATAGATAGATAGAGTGATAGATAGAGATAGACAGATCGATAGATAAAGAGAGACACAGAAAGAGAAAGAGTGAGAGAGAGAGAAAGAGAGAGAGAAAGGAAAAGAGAGTGAGACAGAAAGACAGGGGAGAAAAATAAAAAGTTGTGACAATATTCGCGACATTAAACCGGCGGAAATTAGATTCTAGATAGTTTTAATTTAATTTTGATATCGTATTCTAGTTTTCTAGTTGTCTATTTTTTTATTGCATTGAAAGAGGGTTTTTTACGAAGTTTCTTCTGTGTTTTTTCTTGTATCTGTTTCACGGATATTTCTTTCCATTTCTTCATTTTACGTATTTATCTTTGTTAAGCAGTTTTTTATTTTCGTTTGTTTTTTTTTTGTATTCTTAATAACTTTTATTGTCTTGTTTTCTTTCTTTCTTTCTTTTTTTTTACATTGTTTTACGTTGTTCTTTTTTGTCTTTCGGATTTGTAATTATTTGAAGAAAACGAAAATATAAACCTTTGGCATTTTCTGGTTAGTCAGCTTATAATTCCAGCTGTTAAGTAATTCTTTGGATTAAGAAAGAACAACAACAATAACAACGGCAACAACAACAACAACAAAAGCAGCAGTAGCAACAACAACAACATCAACAACTAAGATAACAATGGCGACCACGTTACCAAGAATTGCCGTCAACATCATAACATCATAATCAACAGCGTCAACGAATTCATTATCATTATCATCATCACCATCAACATCATCATCATGAACAACAACAATAACAACTGCAGCAACAACAACAACGATAAGTACGTGTTCTACCATGGTCGTCGATGTCATCAGCACCATCATGATCATCATCGCCATTATAAAAACAAAATCAAACAGTAAAACTAACAATTTCCAATTGTCGTCTACGACAATCAGCGCCTTGACTGCCATCATTGATAACAACAACACCAGCAGCAGCAGCAGCAATAATAAAGATGCTGTCGCTGACAATAGCAACAATGACAACCGCTATGACGAGCTAACGAGGGGACCTCGACATTGTCGCTCGACCGTCAAGAAACGGTAGCTAAATCTCCCTCAAAATGCTGTCCTGTCCTCTTAGAAATATGAAATATGTAGTCGAAGTTATTTGAAGTGGCTGTGTGGTAAGTAGCTTGCTTACCAACCACATGGTTCCGGGCTCAGTCCCACTGCGTGACACCTTGGGCAAGTGTCTTCTACTGTAGCCTCGGGCCGACCAAAGCCTTATGAGTGGATTTGGTAGACGGAAACGGAAAAGAAGCCGTCGTATATATATATATATGTATATATATATATGTGTGTGTGTGTGTGTGTGTGTGTGTGTGTGTGTGTGTGATTGTCCCCCCCACCATCGCTTGACAACCGATGCTGTTGTGTTTGCGTCCCCGTAACTTAGCGGTTTGGCAAAAAGAGACCGATAGAATAAGTACTAGGCTTATAAAAAATAAGTCATGGGGTCGATTTGCTCGACTAAAGGTGGTGCTCCAGCATGGCCGCAGTCAAATGACCGAAACAAGTAAAAGAGTAATGAACACAGCCAAACCATCAGTGATCCTTTCTATTAAAGGCTCAAGGTCTGAAATATCGTGAGAGGGAGGAATTCGATTTCGTCGACCCCAGTAATCGGCTGGTACTTAGTTTATCGACCTCAAAATGATGAAAAGCTACGGAGGACTCGGAGACACGGATTCAAGAGGTTCTCAATGATGTCCCAGACAACGTCCTTCAGAAGGTTGTTCATTCCATCCCTGATTGTTTAAGGAAACTTGGGGACACCACCGGTGCTTACATTGAAATATGAAGATTTACTTTCATTTTCCTTTGTAATAAAGAACATGTTATCATTTGTTTCAATAAATTTGTAGAAGGAATACGGATTTTATTACCAATTTTGAACGCCTACGTACTTTTCACCACCCTGTATATATATTTATGCATATACATACACACACACACACACATGCATATATATATCCATACGTGGATATGTTCATGTGTAAATATTTATAAATATATACGCGTATTTGTGGATATGTGTATATACACACACATGTATATATATATATATATGCATAAGTATAGTCCACAGATTCAAACTTAGACTCCGGTGTCTTTACAGGGGATCGATTCCTTAGGGTAAAAAATGGCTGTAAGAGAGATCAAGTGGATAGAGGCAATTATACGGATAACCGTAACATGATATATTACATGTAACAGCTTGGGTATGAAATACGAAATATGTATATATGTATACATGCAAAACGAGAGAAAGCAAAAGGTTGACTCTCAAACGATGAATATTTCAGTATAAATATGTAGATATTTCTATTCACATACACACACACGTATATGATACTAAATTCTATTTTTCGTATAATTATGTTCAACGTCGAATCATGTGAGAAAATATCAAGTTGACGATATTAGGGTTATTAATTTTTCGTATCTGTTACAAGACGTATATTCCGGATCCGAACGCTTTGCATCCAGTTCTGTCATCTGAAGAGGCCAATTCCAAAGAATGATGAAAGATTTTAAAACTATTTCAAGCATAAAATATGTGATTGCAACAGCTGCCTAAGATCGTTTATCACATCTGAGAAAAAAAAAGGAAAAAAAAAAAAAAAAAGAAATTATCTTAACATATGCAAATTCTATAAAACGTCTTTATTTATTTATTCATATATATATTTATTTATTTATTGTTGTTCGTCTCTCGTAGAAAATATCATCATCATCATCATCATCATCATCAGTAGCATCATCATTATGATCACGAAGTGCGATGAGGATAACGGCCAGCACTACCACCACCACCACTGCTTCCACATACACTACTATGACACCACCACCACTACAACCACGACTATAACCACCATCATCACCGCCGCCGCCATTATCACTACAACCATAACCTCAACCATCACAAATACTACCACCACAACAAGCACCACCACCACCTACACTACATCTACCACCGCTATCACTGCCCCAGCTGCGACCAGGATCACCACAAAGCTGGAGTTGTTTCTAAGTGGTTGCAGAATTTTGCAAGAAATAGAAGCTAAACCATACTCATGATTTATCCTTCCTGAATCAGTGGTAAAAATGAAAATTACCCAGAGAACGTGAAGTGGAAGCGTTAAGATATTATATTTATCTGCCAATCATGAGGTAGTGAGTTCGATTCCCGGGCCAGGTGACGCGTCGTGTTCTTGAGCAAGACACTTTATTTCACGTTGCTCCAGTTTACTCAGCTGTAGAAATGAGTTGCGACGGCATTGGTGCCAAATTGTATCGGCCCCTTTGCCCTTCCTTGGGTAACATCGGTGACGTGGAGGGGGGAGGAGGGTGGTATGCATGGGCGACAGCTGATCTTCCTTAAACAATTTTTCCCAGACTTATGCCCTGCGGTGTGGGGTGCGGAGAACTTTCTAGGTTCAATCCCATAGTCATTCATGACCGAAGAGGTGCTTTACCCTTTATACTGCTGCTGATGCTTTCATCCCAGATCCTAGTAGACTAGAGTAACATGAAATAAATTGCCTTGCCCAATGACACAATGCCTCACCACAGCGGGATTAGTTATGGATAGTGGCCAATTGTTTTAAGGGCGAGGCTAGACCCACAGCCCAGTCAGCGACCCAAGCATCTTCAATGCTTTCTTACCGTTTCCAAAACTTGTTGAATAACACTCAACCGAAAATTCACTTCTTCCTCCTTCCTCATCATCAGCACCAACATCACCAATTTCAATGCAACCAATCCTCAATTTAGTTTTCCTCCTCCCATCGCCTTTATCCATCTCCTCCTCCACTCCCCTTTACAACCAACCTCTTCCTCTTCTCCCTTTCTCCTCCACCTCCCCTCCGGATGAAATACTTAGTGTCATTTCGTCCGTCTTGACGTTCTGAGTTCAAATTCTACCGAGATTGACTTTGCCTTTCATCCTTTCGAATATTTTTTTTTATCATACCTAATGCGCCCACTAGGATAGGAATTGTTTCTGTTCTTAGATTCCACATTCGAGTTATCTCTATTTCCAGCTCTTTGTATTATGGAGGTTTTTCCATTTCTTTTACAGAAACGTTGTCATCTGCTGGTATTGATTATTATTATTATTATTATTATTATTATTATTATTATTATTAATATGCCTAGTTGGCAGAATCATTAGAGCGCCGAATGAAATGCTTAGCGGCGTTTCGTCCCTCTTTACGTTCCGGGTTCAAATTCTGCCGAGGTCGACTTTACTTTTCATCCTTTTGAAGTCGATAAATTAAGTACCAGTAAAACGCTGGGGGTCAAAGTATTCGACTAGTCCCTTCCCTACAAATTTCAGGCATTGTGTCTATAGAAAGGAATATTATTATTATTATTAGTAGTAGTATTTTTTTATCATTATTATTGTTATTGCATATACTCTTGCAGATTTGAAGAAATGAGAGAAAAATAGAAATAAAATACAAAGAAATAGACTATAATCATTTATGTTTCTTTTACCAAGTTTTTCGTAAAAATATGACAAGATGTATTTTTTTCAAAATTTCGCACACGCGAAATAATATCAGAAATAACAAAAAGAAAATTGAAAAAGAAAAAAAATGTTAACAC
>NC_069001.1:10766244-10768092 GCF_001194135.2 Octopus bimaculoides | reverse complement strand
TATATATATATATATGTATATATATATATATATGTATGGATTTATGTATGCATATGATACGACGTTCTTGTACGTGTGTTCTTTAGCTTTTTAAAGTTATTCAATGTCAGAAAATATGTCAATACTAAGTAGACAGAGAGGGGAGAATGTCTTGCTTCCATCTGGTCAGGCAACCAGATGAAAGACGTCTCTGTGTTAGTTGTCATTGTTCTGTAATGTTATGTGCGATGCACTTGCGCGTATTTGCCTCAAAACGAATAAATAAATAAATATATTTCAATGGACGTTGTGTGTACGCATGTATCTGTATATAACGCATATGTAATTTACACGCGCACGCACGCACGCACGCACGCACGCACGCACGCACGCACGCACGCACGCACGCACACACGCGCACACACACACTTCCCCCCCATACATATATATATATATATATATATATATATATACACAATTATATATACGTATGTACATACATACGTGAGCATATTCATATGAATATTACTGATTTGCACATATTTCACTTGACTTTATGTAGACATATTTTTATATATTTTCTGTTTTTAATCCCGCCTCACTTTTATTCATTTATTCATTTTCTGTAATTTACCATTGTAGCATCTTCGCATCTGTCTCTCTGTTTGGATTATAATTATGATTATTATTATTTCCATTATTATTATTAATCATCCTCATCCTCATCCTCCTCATCATCATGATCATCATGATCATCATTATTATTATTATTATTAAGTTGTGATATTTACTGTTTGCTCGTCTGGTGCAGTCACCTCTTCATCTCTCACCACCACCACCAGCAAGACACCGCCACCGCCGCCACCGAAGAGTCGACCGGCTGTGTGGTTTGAATCATGTTATATGTATGAAAGCATCAACCTGCTCAGATTTAGTCAACAAATGTCAAAATCTCGAGACAGACTACCGACCTCCTCACTTGAAGCACACGCACTCACTCTCTTTTACTCTTTCTCTCTTCTCTCCCTCACACACACACACAGTCGCAGAAACTGAGGGACACACCTTTCAATGTTTTTTTTCCTTTACTATTTTCTACTTTCAATCAAATATTAAAACCTTTTCTTCCACTCCCTCTCCTTCTTCAATCACCCCTTCTTCTTCTTCTTCCACTTCTTCTTCTCCCACTTCTTCTTCTTCTTCTTCTTCTTCCTTCTACTTCTTCTTCCTTCTACTCCTCCTCCTCCTCCTTCTTAGTTTTCTTCTTCCCCTCCTCCTCCTCTTTCGTCTTCTTCTTCTTAGTTTCTTTCTCCTTCTTCCCTTTCTTTGTCGTCTTCTTCATCTTCTTCGTCTTCATTATCTTTTTTTCTTCATTTATTCTTCTTCAGCCCCTCCTCCTCCTCCTCCTTCTTCTTCTTCTTCTTCCCCTCCTTCTCTTTACTCTCTTCATCTTCCTTACACATCGTCTTTCTTAATGAATATCGTTCTTCTTTACCCAAATCTCACCCCTGTCTGTCTGTCTACTTGCCTGCCTGCCTGTCTCTTTTTCTCCATCTCTCCCTCTCTCTCTTCCTCTCTCCCCCCTCTCATTTCCCCATCTTTTGTTATTCTCATTCTTTGCAATTCCATTTCAATAAGTTCTGCTTTTTGCATTTCTCTAATATTACACGCATACATTAGAAATCGGATACAAACATACGCCATATACATCTATCAATATTTCAGTCTAACCTTCCACTTCCTTCCCTCTCTCTTTATCTCTCTCTCTCTCTCTCTCTAAATCTATTTGTATCTACATGTATGTCTGCCTATCTATATGCACACACACACACACACGCACGCACGCACGCACGCACGCACGCACGCGCA
>NC_069001.1:10763769-10766144 GCF_001194135.2 Octopus bimaculoides | reverse complement strand
ACGGGCTTCTTTCAGTTTCCGTCTACCAAATCCACTCACAAGGCTTTGCAGTGGCAGTGAACCCGGAACCTTTTGGCTGGTAAGCAAGCTACTTACCACACAGCCACTTTTTACCCCTCCGATCTTAAAAAAAGAAAAACGAAAAGAAAAAAGCTTTGAAAATTAAGAAAATGGTATATTAATGGTTGGAATGCCTTTAACCATAAGCCTGGTCGATGATGATTGACCTAGGGCTAAACAACAACTGCTTCCCTTTTCTTACCCTTAATACTCATAATAATTGTCATACTGTTTCTGTCCCCTTTTGTATCTCTATGCCCTTAATTACCTTACTCTTTTATATATGCACGCCACCCCCACCGCCTCGCGTCAATAAATAAGTAAATAAATAAATAAGTAAATAAATAAATAAGTATACTCTCTGGTCTCTAATCCGTTCCCAAAGTTGTCGCACACCTCATCTGTAGCTCTAAGCTGCTTTAATCCCTTATTTTCTAATAAAGGTTTTTCAAGTGTGGAACCAATTTACTTTTACGATCATTTCTCAGCAATTTCTCCATTGCTTCTTCATCCCTAGCCATCTCCATCCCACTCTATCCTCACCTCTCTTTCTCGCCTGCTCTCTTCCTTTCTCCCTCCTCCCTCGCTCCCTCCTCCCTCGCTCCTTCCTCCCTCGTTCAGTCCTATTTTTCTCTCTGCCTCTCCCCCTCTTTCACCTTCCTCTTTTCTCAGCAGTTTCCCAACTAATTCTTCATCCCATACCGTCACCATCCTCCTTTATTATCTCTCCTTCTCTCTGTCTCTCTCTCCCTCTTTCGCTCCCTCCTTCTCTCCTCCTCCCCTTATTCCCTCCCTTCCTCTGCCTCTCTTTCCTCCAACTTAGGAATTTCTCAACTAATTCTTCACCCCTTCCCATTATCACACCTTTTATTCCTCCTTCCCTCTCTCCCTCCTTGCTTCTCCCACATTTCTCTCTCACTCTCTCCTTTCCCTCTTTCTTCTTCTCTCTCCCTCCCTTCAACTTCCTCTCTCTTTCTTAGCAATTTCTTCACCAATTCGCCATCTCCCCCTCCCTCTTTCTCTCTTAGTCTGGTAAATTCTTTTTCCCTTTCATTTCAGTCTGTACTCTTTGATAACCTTACCCTTTCATACAATGATCACCCACTTATTGGATAGTCAGCTGCCGTGGTTCCTCAATCCATTTCTTTACGGTTTGAGATCGAATCCACGGGGGCAATTTTACCTTTCGTCCTTCCGGGATCGATTAACTATTAACTATTCAAGTACTGAGACGATTTTTACAAACATACCAGTATTCCACAGAATTTGTATCAGTATGCCTGAGTCAGAACGATATTTCGACATCTTGTGTGTCTTCAACTGGTTCAAAAACTAAATTTGTCAATCTACTTCAGTTTGGTTAATATAGAAAGGATTGAGGTAACCCCTCCTGAAGATATAGAGTCAAAATTAAAAGAAGAGTGCCATTGTTATCTAGTAAACGATATTTCGACATCTTGTGTATCTTCAACTGGTTCAAAAACTAAATTTATCAATCTACTTCATTTTGGTTAATAAATAAAGGATTGAGGTAACTCCTCCTGAAGATATAAAGTCAAAATTAAAAGAAAATATAAGCATTTGCATGTTGTTAAGTTAGAATTTTCTTCAGGTCGAGTAACCCATCCCGCTCAAAAGGTCCCTCAATAAGGGCTGTTTAATGATGATGAACGAAACCCCCATGCTTCCAGAGGTGAAGTATCCAAACTCCAAAGTATTTATCATTATCATTATTATATTTTTTCAGTTGTTTCTATATCTTTCCAGGTGTCTTCTTGACACCAAGGGCAGAGAAACTCACTGTATACATTGGTAGGCCATTAAAATAACACACCAGATTATTTCACTTACAAAGTCACGTGACAGAGAAAACGGAGAAGAAAGACAGAGAGAAAAGGGAAAATATTAAAAAAATTAAAAAGTATTATCATCATCATCATCTTCTTTATCATCATCATTAGAATAGTTAGCATATTAGACGAAATGCTTAGCGGTATTTCGCCCGTCGCTACGTTCTGAGTTCAAATTCTGCCGTGGTCGACATTACCTTTCATCCTTTCGGAGTCGACAAAATAATTACTAGTTGAACACTGGGGTCGATGTAATCGACTCATCCCTCTCCCGCAAAATTTCTGCCCTTGTGGCAAAATTTGAAGCCATTATTATTATTATTATTATTATTAAAGAGAGTAGAATAGCAGAATCGTTTGAGCGTCAGTGAAAACACTGACCTTTTGCGATCTGAGTTCAAACTGTGTTCAACGCCTTTCATCCTTTCGGGGTCGATACAATATAATCCCTGTCAAGTAGTAAAA
>NC_069001.1:10762427-10763447 GCF_001194135.2 Octopus bimaculoides | reverse complement strand
CATTTACTTGTTTCAGTCTTTTGACTGTGGCCATGCTGGAGCACCACCTTTAGTCGAGCAAATCGACCCCAGGACTTATTCTTTAGAAGCCTAGTACTTAATCTATCGGTCTCTTTTGCCGAACCGCGAAGTGACGGGGACATAAACACACCAGCATCGGTTGTCAAGCGATGTTGGGGGGACAAACACAGACACACAAACACACACTCACACACACACACATATATATATGACGGGCTTCTTTCAGTTTCCGTCTACCAAATCCACTCACAAGGCTTTGGTCGGCCCGAGGTTATAGTAGAAGACACTTGCCCAAGATGCCACGCAGTGGGACTGAACTCGGGACCATGTGGTTGGTATGCAAGCTACTTACCACACAGCCTAATATTATCGTGGCTACCATGGTCATAGTCATCATCATCATCATAATTATTATTATTAGCATCACCATCGTCGTCGTCATCATTGTCGTGGACGTTCTGTTAATTAACGATTTGGTTCCCCGCCTTGAGTTTTCGCCGCCATCTCGTCGTCCTCCACCTGACCTCCTTCATCAATAAATCTGTCAGTGGCTGGGAGGGAGACTGCCATTCACAGAAGCCATAATTGGTGAGATGCAACCTCCCCCCTACCTACCTACACACAACAATATTTACACACATACATACAAAGCTACACACAAACACATATATATATATATATATATATGAACGTACAAAGCAATTTGATAAAAAAAGGGAAAACTGCCAATTAAAACAGACACACACTATTACAGTCACACACATATGTACATACGTACACACGCACGCACACACGTACACACAAACACCCTCCCACACACACACATACATACATACAACCCCGACACACACACTTTCATACACTCAAAACAATGAACAATAATGAAGCATATACTATACTATAATTGCACAGCAATGAATACGTGTTTGATTGAGTGTGTGTGTGTGTGTGTATGTACACACATGCACACACACAGACATATATATATATATATATATA
>NC_069001.1:10758824-10759643 GCF_001194135.2 Octopus bimaculoides | reverse complement strand
ACACACACACACACACACACACACACACACACACACACACACACACACACACAATTTAATTAATCGAAACCCTAGCGAGCGTTTTAGATAGCGAGCAAAGATAGACTTGTGTTTTTAGTAAACACATTTTTACACCCGTAATTATGTAAACGTATATGTGTGTGTATATATATATATATATCACTGTTAGTGTGTATATATAACTATATGTGAATGTGTGTGAATATATACCATATGTCGTTGTAGCGATAATTATCAGCCATAACAATTGAACTCGCCATCTGCCATACTATTACTTTGTGTAAACAATCACAAACAGCAAAATGCAGACATAACTGAGAGCTTCGGCGCGTCTCTCTACGTGGCATGTCGACCGGCATGCTAGAAATAGCAGCCAGATAACTACCCCAACCCATCATAGTTGTGACGTCTCTGATCAATCCAGGCTGACCACGTGCTAAACAACAACAACAACAACAACGACTACCGCTGCTGCCACCACTACTACTACTACTACTACTACTACTACTACTACTACTACTGATGCGGCTGCGGCCGTCACCGTCACCACCACCACAACTACTACTACTACTACTGCTGCTACTACTACTACTAATACCACTACTGCTGCTACTACTACTACTGCTACTACTGTTACTACTACTGCTGCTACTACTGCTGCTACTACTACCACTACTGCCTCTGCGGCCGTCGCCGTCACCACCACTACCACTACCACTACCACTACTACTACTACTACTACTGCTACAGCCGTCGTCGTCACCACCACCACCACCACCACCACTACTACTACTACTT
>NC_069001.1:10752884-10757957 GCF_001194135.2 Octopus bimaculoides | reverse complement strand
TCTATCTATCTATCCTTTCCCCTATCCATTATTATTTTTTCTCCGCTTTCTTGATTGTCCTGAAACCTCTATCTCTTTCCCACCCTCTATGCTTCCCCACCCCAGACAAAACAACATTATTCTCTGCTTCTAAACATTGCAAAAAAAAAAAAAAACAACCTTTTCATATGAATGAACAACGAAACGTTTCGTTTTTAGCATTTAGATAGATTTTGATTTGGTCTTGACGAGTTCGAAAAACGAACGAAAGCGTTAATAAAAAATTATCCAGAATTCTGACTGCCTCCTTTTTCTCAATATATATATATATATTTGTATGTGTGTGTGTATGTTTACACGCACGCACACACACACACACATACATACATATACATATTTATAGATAGATTTAAATATATACGTATATACATGTTTGTGTGTTTGCTCAGTTATAGTAAAAACAGATTTACATTAATCTATAATTTTGTAGAGTACAAATCTTTTATTCTTATACAAGAATGCTGTTGACAGTGACTGTATGTATACACACGCACACATACACTCATATTTAAACACCTTTAATTCACCAGTATGTATGCGTCCGCGTGTATATATATACACACATACACAAATACATATATAAACATATATACATATACATATATATATATATATATACACACATGTATATACATGCATGCGCACACACACATATACGTACGCATACGCGCCAAGTATGTATAAGCAGCAGTTAGCCAAGATACTTGTGCGTGTTTTAGAATATAAATTACATTTCATTTCGAAAATTAGTGAATTCCTGTACATTCCACGAGTATTAGGGGTAATTTTCTAGTTAATATATCTGACATTCCTATGAAACCACCAACACACACACACACACACATATATACACACACACACACACATATATACACACACACACACACTCACACACAAGCGCCTGCACGCACACATGTTTATGAATATTACATATACCCACAGTTAAGCACACGCAGACATACATGTAAATAGGTGTGAGTATGTATGTATATATATGTATATGTTCTATAAATATATTTATAGACACACACACATATGTGTGTGTGTGTAAATATACATATAGAAGCATATATATATATATATATATATATATTTATTTATTCATATAGGTATAAATATGCATCTATATGTATATACATATATCTATATAGATATATACATACACACACACAAACACACATATGCATACATACATGCATACACACATACACAGGCACACAAAAGTACTTAAATAAACGGATAGAATATAGATATATTCACATTTGTTTATGTGTGTGCTTGTATATATATATGTATATACGTATATATAGACACATACACACATCCATATATACATATACATACATACACATACATAAAAAAATAAATGGATAGAATATAGACATATTCACATTCGTTTATGTGTCCTTGTATGTATACGCATATATATACATACAACCATTCATCCATACATACACATACATATATACATACATATCTTTATAAACATGATCCGCCATCACTTCATACATGAACACACAAGTAGCTCATTGCTGCCAACCTATAATGTCTTCGTTGACGTCTATATTAATAGAGTTATTGTTCAAAACTAAGGCAAGTAACTTAATATGATGGGAAAGATTTCACCTTAAACGTCTGGGAACATTTCTATATCTTAGACATTCCTTCCACAGTTTTTCCAAATGGCCAAGTCTCGAAGTGATGAAAGAAACTTTTAAAAGTTTATTTCTTTCGCTGTTGCCAAGATCAATAACACATTCTAATGAAGCCTGGAATTCTTAAGTGTTTCACGAGATACTTCGGAAGCGGGTGTGGGCCAGAAGAAATTGTTAAATGATTCTTGGATTTTGACTTTTATATACGAGAGACTCGGCAGAATCGTTGGCACATTTGGACTAAACGCTTAACAGTATTTTCTTTCGACTCTTTAAGTTCTGAGTTCAAATCCCGCTGAGGTGACGTTTGTCTTTCATTCTTGTATGGTCGATAAAACAAAATAGCAGTTAAGCACTGGGATCGATGTTATAGATATGACACCCGTTCCCCTTTCCCCTCAAAATTGCCAGCTTTAAGTTCTTCATCGTTCTTATTTCTTTACTGCCCACAAGGGGCTAAACATAGAGGGGACAAACAAGGAATTAAGTCGATTACATCGACCCCAGTGCGTAACTGGTACTTAATTTATCAACCCCGAAAAGATGAAAAGCAAAGTCGACCTCGGCGGAATTTGAACTCAGAACGTAACGGCAGACGAAATACTGGGATCTTGGTCACTTAAACGCTATAGAAACCGGTTAATTGTTCTAGGAGTCGAAGGGATGAAGAAAATAAATAAATAAATAAATAAATAAATGAATAAATAAATGAATAAATAATACGGGAGGTCAGAGCCTTTGAAAAATTTTCAAGAAGGTGTTAAATTATTTATTTGATGAGAGTGTGAACACTAAAACAAGAAACTTGGCACGCTTTCTATTGACTCGTGTTTCATGCCCGAATAACACAAAACAATTTTGAAATTTTTGTGAATCTTGATAATCCCCCACGATACATTAAGATGTCTGTTATTCAGACTGGCATAATTGAAGTAACGATGAAAAATTTCAAGTCACTGGTGTTTCATACTGATAATGCAGAAACAAAATTATTAAATTTTGGGGAAACTTATGAATACTTTAAAAGATTTAAAGAGACACAGGAATGGTTTTCACACCCATCTGGTTTCGAGATCATGCATACGTATTTACATTGCCCCTCTCACATATATGATAGTGTTCTTGTACGGCCTTGATAAAGATCCACCACCACCTTAGGTCACGAATGACCATGGAATTGCACTTAGAAAGTTTTCCCCTAAAGCACACGTCTGAGCAAGGTATCTGTTATAGGTCTAGGAGAGGTTATGGGGTTACTATTCTTGTGAATGTTATTGATCTTCTATAGTTTGCAGAATATATACTCTTGTATACATTTCTACTCTCTCTCCCTCTCCCTCTCTCTCTCTCTCTCCCCCTTCCTTACAAGTCTGTCCTGCCACTCTGGGTTCACATGGAACAACTCTACATCCAGAATAACTATCCACGTGTGCTTCATCTAATCTTATATTATTACATCCGTTGTTGAGGTACTCAACAGGTAAGGCATACATTTCCCTCTTTACTCTTCTGTCGGAGTTGTCTAAGTCAGGGGGTTTTCAAACTTTTTGACTTGCGGACCCCTTTATATTTCAGGTTTTACCTTAGGGACCCCTTTATAAACGCTTATGAAATTTATACATAAATATTTGCTTAAAATAACATATTTTTACATTTATTTATTTAACAGTATTTAACAAATAGGTTTATTGTCAATTAAAAGATTTCGATTAAAAAACATATATAAAATCAAATTGCCCATAAAAAGTATTTGCTGTCCACGGACCCCCTGCCTTATCCTTGCGGACCCCCTGTGGTCCGCGGACCACAGTTTGAAAACCCCTGATCTAAGTGACATGATGCGGCACTCAAAAGCCTTCTGGACTGATCTTAGGATTCTGCCTCCATCTCTCCGTTTAAAAGAAATCCTGCCAGTGTTTACAATTGATGTTTGGTCGATGCTGCTTCGCTTCTGTAAAAATGACATTCTTGATTGGTAGCAGTTCAGATAAGCCTCAGATTCATTCTCCCCTCTTGCTTTCTCATAAGAGAGTGAACTTCCTCTGCTAATAACCGATCATCAAGTCTCTTTTAAGTAAATTTTCCGTTCGGTAGTTTTGCTACGACCGTCAGGAGAATTTCACTATTGATACTACAAATTTTCAGAAACATGTTTGTGCAGTATTCACTCGGTAACCCCCATCAAACCACACTGTATCATAGTTGTGTTGTTTGCTTACATTCCAGATAACTTCTTAAATTGATTCTCAATCATCCTGCGAAAGAGTTTTGAAGACCTCGATGGTCTGACATTTTATGCTGTGATATTCTGCTTGCATAATTAATGCAACCATACGATTGACGGCTTGTTCTTTCTTTCTTTCTTTCTTTATTATTATTATTATTATTATTATTTTTTTTTTGCGGTACCGAAGTTTTTCGCTTACGGCTTGCAGTTCATGTTTGAGGGCAATTAGCTTGCCCATTAGAGCCTCTTATGAACTGCTTCCATAGACTTTAGATAATATATCATAAAGTCGCAGCTGATGGTTAGAGAATTTATCACTCACTTCGCACTAATTAGTCTAACTGATCGATATTTTTTCCGAGTTCGTTCATATTTCTCTCAGGAGAGGTAACCTTCTTTTCGTTGTTTTTTCACCTTACAATCAATTTCTGTTAGTCGCATCTGATGGCAGCGAAAGGTAATTTGCAACACAGTACATAGAACATTGAATGTCCAAAAGTGAAAATTTTCCAACTCTATTAATTGTGCCTCGGTTATTTTTTCCATTCTTGATAACACCACGGTAAATTTTTCTGCCGATTCGCAGGACGATGGTTCTGTCTTGTAATTTATATTTATTATTATAAATGGTGAAGTTTGGTTTAAAAATCATTTTACAGGGGCACATCTGGCTGTATGTTCAGAAGTTTGCTTCATAACCACATGGTTCCGGGTACAGTCTCACAGTGTGGCTTCATGGGCAAGCGCCTTATATAGTCACGGGCCGATCAAAGCCTTATGAATGGATTTGGGAGATGGAAACCAAAAGAATCCTACCACATATATGTGTGTCAGTGTGTGTGTGTGTGTATAGATGTATAATCTTATTATACGGACCCTCAGAATTTATACAACAGCAATAACAACTTGCACACAAGCACGCATTGAGCATATGCACACACGCTACAACTTCACATACATGCTGTATATACATACACATATATACAGGTATATATACATATATATATATATATACATACATACATACATATATATACATACATACATACATATATATACATACATACATACATACATATACACCTATATACGTATGCACAAATATACATACATACATACATACGTACGTACGTACGTACGTACGTATGTATG
>NC_069001.1:10751864-10752874 GCF_001194135.2 Octopus bimaculoides | reverse complement strand
ATATATATATATACCTAAGTACTTTTCTCTTCCGTCTTTCCGACGAAGAGCTATGTGCGCGAAACGTTAGAACACTCTAGCTCAATCTAGACTGAATTCTTTATTGCGCATTTTAAATTTATTAATGTGGGTAGCTAGTGCAGTTGATTTTTTTTGTTTCTTGATTAATAAATGAATGTGAGTGTGTGTGTGTGTGTGGCCTATATCTAGTCTTATAATCATTCGTAACTTCCTATGTATATCTTTTTGATTCAGTAGGGGTTGAAACCTGAACTTTATATATCACATTTCTCCTTAAACAGTATTTCTTTAAAGGACATAACTACCGGTTTCGGCACTTTATATTTTTAATATCAGGATTATCATTAAGGTCGGCTATATTGTCATCTATATCAATACTATTATTTTAAGTTTGAATCCATTATTGGGTGCAATTATAGATCCAAGATTGGGCGTGGTTGAGAACGATGATTTAAGGCAGGACTTATTAAAGATCGAATGATATCTATGGCCTAATGTGTGTGTGTGTGTGGATGTATATGTATGTCTATATGCATAAGTACACACACACAAACACACACAAACACATATTATGTATGCATATATACATTCATACGTACACAAACATGCACACACGCACATATATATATATGTATGCTTACATATGTACATATACACACACATATATATACATATACATACATATATATATACACATACATATATATACATATACATACATATATATATACACATACATATATACATATATATATACACATACATATATATATACACATACATATATATATACACATACATATATATATACACATACATATATATATACACATACATATATATGTATATAATATATATATATTATACATGTTTCTATGTATATATACATTCGTATGCACGCACACATATATATATGTATGTATATATGCATACATACGTATATATATACATATGTACGTATGTACGTATGTATGCATATATACATATAT
>NC_069001.1:10748345-10751681 GCF_001194135.2 Octopus bimaculoides | reverse complement strand
CGTACATATGTATACATATATATACACATACATATATGTATGTATGCATATATGCATATATACATATATGTATGCATATATGCATATATACGTATATGTATGTATGCATATATACATACGTACATATGTATACATATATATATACACATACATATACAATATATATATATATATATATATATATTATACATATATTTGTATGTATATATACATACGTACACTCACATATGCATGCTTTTATGTATGTATGTATGTATACATGCATCTCTCTATCTATCTATCTACGTATGTATGCATGTCTATAAAGATATGCAGCAACCAGCTTCCGCATAATTACTCATTTTAAATCATACACGCATACAGAGTACAAAGAACACCAACACGTAATCACAAAATACACTACGAATGTAAACACCCCCCCCCCACACACACACACACACGTACAAACATACAACAACAACAACAACAACAACAGCAGCTGTACGAAAATCCGATATAAATACTAATTCATTCGTCTCTCAAATGTATTATTAACCGGAAGTGAGTGGCTGGTCATTGATTGAAAGAACGGAAGTGGACCAGCGGAAGTTGATCCCTCTCTAATTACAAATTTCACCAAAACATGTTTGATTTGCAATTATTCAGTCACTCATAATTCCACCCTATGTGAAGTTTTTAGCCTCGTTCTCAAATTTCTAGTTTTTCAGGCAATATACATCAATGATCAATTTTCTACAACCACCTTCCCCTCCACCCTCTCACACTTTACCGCCTTCTCTTTCTGCCTCTTGATCTTTACTACTACTACTACTACTACTACTACTATCATCGTCACCACCACCAACATCATATACAAAACCGCCACCACAACCATCCCCACCACCGATCTATACAGTACATAACAGACTTGGCTGTGTGGTAACGAGTCTGCCTCCCAACCACATGGTTCCCTGTTCAATCCAACTGCGGGGCACCGCGGGCAAATGTCGACTAGCCCTGCCCCTCAAATTTCAGGCCTTGCGCCTATATTAGAAAAGATATTGCTTCAGGCAAAAACGCGACGAGCTGGCAGAGTCGTTAGCGTGCCGGGCAAAATGCTTAGCGGCATTTTATCCGTCTTTACGTTCCGTGTTCAAATTCCACTGTGGTCGACTTTGCCTTTTATCCTTTCAAAGTCGATACAATAAGTACTAATCGAGTATGGAGGTCGATTTAATTGGCTCATCCTCTTCCCTGAAATTGCAGGCATTGTGCCATGATTTCAAACCGATATCATTTCAGACAAAAGCTCTAGTTATTATTGAAAGCACTCAATACAAACTACAGCCGAGTGAAGCATATTTATTAATGTGAATATCTTTATAGTTAGCAACACCAAACGCCTACAAAGTTTTTACATCTCCATACTAGGATAATTGATATTTTGTTGTTGGCACTCCGTCGGTTACGACGGCGAGGGTTCCAGTTGATACGATCAACGGAACAGCCTGCTCATGAAATTAGCGTGCAGGTGGCTGAACAATCCACAGACACGTGTACCCTTAACGTAGTTCTTGGGTATAATCAGCGTGACACAGTGTGACAAGACTGACCCTTTGAATTACAGGTACAACAGAAACAGGAAATAAGTGTGAGAGAAAGCTGTGGCGAATGAGTACAGCAGGGTTCGCCACCATCCCCTGCCGGAGCCTCGTGGAGCTTTAGGTGTCTTCGCTCAATAAACACTCACAATGCCCGGTCTGGGAATCAAAACCACGATCCTATAACCGCGAGTCCGCTGCCCTTACCACTGGGCCATTGCGTCTCCACTAGTTATTATTAAAACACTCAATACAAGCTACAGCCGAGTGAAGTATGTTTATTAATGTGAATATCTTTATAGATAGCAACACCAAACGCCTACAAAGTTTTTACATCTCCATAGTTGGATAATTGATAGTCAAATGATTAAAGATCACGAAGATAAACCCATTCTGAACAGAAGCATCTCAATACGAAAACAGAATTAAATGCTTCTACAGTTACCGGATTATCTTACAGTGACATTACAAATGATAGTTTCGCCGTTAATGCTTTTCTTCTTTCTTTTTATTAGGTAATACTTTAATCCACTTTTTTTTTATTTGATTACTGTTATAACAGAGTGGAGGCGCAATGGCCCAGTGGTTAGGGCAGCGGACTCGCGGTCATAGGATCGCGGTCTCGATTCCCAGACCGAGCGTTGTGAGTATTTATTGAGCGAAAACACCTAAAGCTCCACGAGGCTCCGGCAGGGGATGGTGGCGAACCCTGCTGTACTCTTCCACCACAACTTTCTCTCACTCTTACTTCCTGTTTCTGTTGTGCCTGTAATTCAAAGGGTCAGCCTTGTCACACTTTGTATCACGCTGAATATCCCCGAGAACTACGTTAAGGGTTCACGTGTCTGTGGAGTGCTCAGCCACTTGCACGTTAATTTCACGAGCAGGATGTTCCGTTGATCGGATCAACTGGAACCCTCGACGTCGTAAGCGACGGAGTGCCAACAAGAACGGTTATAACAAGTCAGAAAAATATTAAAGAAAAAATTATTCTAATTATCCAGGGCACGTCTTTGTTGTGCGTGAAATGCGTTGTAATTGTCTGTTTAATAAGAAAATTTGAATTTGTTAACAAATTAATATATACACGCGTGTCATTATTTTCATACTTAAGCCACTGGTGTAATTTTCTGCCTACGCACACGGGCTTTTCTTGGACTATTCTTTTCCTTCCTCTCTGGACCTTTTCTCTCACCTCTTTCTGACGAAGAGCCATGCTCGAAACGTCACTCAGCTTCCTTTTTCCATCTTAAACTGAACATCAACGTGTGCGCCCTCTTAACTTTCGTTGTTTTTGATTTTTATTTTCAATTTGCCTATATACATACATATATATATACATACATACATACACATGTACATATACATGTACATATATATATATATGTATATGCGCTTTTACTCATTTCAGTCATTTGACTGCGGCCATGCTGGAGCGCCGCGTTTATTCGAGCAAATCGACCTCAGGACTTCTTTGTAAGCCTAGTACTTATTTTATCGGTCACTTTTGCTGAACCGCTAAGTTACGGGGTCGTAAACACACCATCATCTGTTGTCAAGCGATGTTGGGTGGGGGACAAACACAGACACACAAACACACACATATATATACATACATATACGATGGGCTTCTTTCAGTTTCCGTCTACCATATCCAGTCACAAGGCCCGAGGCTACAGCAGAAGTCACTCGCCCAAGGTGCCACACAGTGGGACTGAACGCAGGACCATGTGGTTGGTAAGCAAGCTACTTACCA
>NC_069001.1:10744924-10745934 GCF_001194135.2 Octopus bimaculoides | reverse complement strand
TGATATATATATATATATATACACTGAGAGAGAGAGAAAGATAGATTGCTAGCTGGATAGATAGACAAATAGATATAGATAGACAGACAAACAACAGATAGATAGATAGATAGATAAAGCGCTGCAGTCTTTACGAACAATATGTTTGGATACATCAATTTAAACACTTAGAATTGATGATGTTTGGTACTGGCATCCACATTTCCAACACAAGAAATCAGCAGAAAGGAAACGGACGTTAATCACACCAGTGTGTGTGTGTGTGCGTGTGTGTGTGTGTGTGTGTGTGTGTGTGTGTGTGTGTGTGTGTGTGTGTGTGTGTGTGTGTTAGGGAAGTATAGAGGTGATTGTGTGCTGGCGCATCAATGTATATGTGTTTGTGTATTCATAAATCCATCCACTCTGCAGTGTAGTTGTCTAGAGAGGCTCACGTATTACTTTTACACTTACACACAGAGACATCCAAACAAACTCTCTCTGTTTCCCTCTTTCGTACACATACACACGGGAGACGTGTGGATTCCATCAAAGACAGCATTTTTAAATGGAATACAAATAGATTCCATAGTGAACGTTAATTGGAAATTTCTTGCCAGTGAGAAGTAACTTAGCAACAGACGACCGACGAATGCCACACGTAAACAAGAAGGCTTTTAAGCAATTTCTCATCTCATCATCATTGAGAAGAAAAGTTGGATGTTAAAGCCAGCTCGCTATTCTACCGCTTATACACACACACACACACATGCATGTTGATCATAAACTGAGTGATATCTATAAAGATATATACAACTAGATATGATATGCGCATACAAATGCATAAAAGTGCTTACTTTTGTGTAATTGTGTAATACGTATATTTATATCGGTATATATGTACAATATATGTGTATGGATGTATATGTGTGTGTGTGTATATATATGTACATATATATATTGTAGATATATACATATACTCATACATACACACACAACACAAACACACACATATGCATACATACATATACAAA
>NC_069001.1:10743665-10744294 GCF_001194135.2 Octopus bimaculoides | reverse complement strand
GTGTGTGTGTGTGTGTGTGTGTGTGTGTGTGCACGTGCCTGTGTGTGTATGTCTGTGTGAATACGTCTGTAGGTTTGCCTATGTTGAGATATATACGCGTACGTATATATGCATGTGCATATATTTACACATGTATATATACATGTATGTGTTTGTGTGTATGTGTTTGTGTATGCATTTTGTATATGAATAAATACTTGTTTAATGGGATTTTTGCTGTCGGTACACTATACACGCTCTGCGTGAGGGAACCAACGCTGTTCTTACAGTAGAAATAATATTTAATTTTAATAGTGAATGTTTACTTCCGGTTATCACCATTAAAGCTATCATCTCCGCTGTCAAAAGTTAGTTTTAATGCAGTCGCCTATATGCGCGCGCGCTTGTGTGAAATGCTCGAAATGAGGAGTAGCTGGAGAGCCGATAAATGATGAAGGGTCGTTCTTTATGTTACTTGTCTTGTCTTCCATATGCTTCTCCCGTCGTTTGTATACCCAAGTTTATCTTCGTATTTCGTGCTGTTTACGTTTTGTGACGTCCTGTGCCCATATATATATAACAGGTATATGTATGTATGTACATGTATGTATGATATATGGATATATATATATATATATATATATATATAT
>NC_069001.1:10741135-10741881 GCF_001194135.2 Octopus bimaculoides | reverse complement strand
TAATTAACTTTGTCTCTTACGGCAAATATGTGAAGGAAAGAGATAATAGAAAGAAAAGCAACAGCGGCAACGATAACAACAACAACATCAACAAGATAGATATAAAAACAAAGAACGAGAAAGAGAGGGGAAAGAGAACGAAAGAGAAATGGAGGGAAACTGGGTAAAGAGGGAGGGAGAGAGATCGGGGTCAGGAATGGAGTGGAGTGAAGAGGGGGGTGGCTTTGAAAAGCAATTTTATTGAGGGAATAAAAATCAGACGTTTACCGTGGTAATTAATTCTCAAGACACTGTTCTAACCCCCTTCATAATTAAACTTAAATAAAAACAATTACGCGCACACACACACACACACACACACACACACACACACACACACACACACACACACACACACACACACACATACATACAATCTTTTCAATGTACAAACGAGAACAACGTACTGAAATACATGCAGAAGTTATCTATTCGTCCGAAAGTGATGATTCATACTGTTGCAACTCGGAGTATCTCAAAATGCGTTTTCCTTCAGGCTGCAAAAGGGAAAGGCACATAGGAACGAACTCTGAGTAGCGGGGGTGCGAGTCATGAGATTATAATGATTAGATATATATTACTTCATGTCTTGTGCATGTATGTATGCATATATATACGTGTATATGTATGTCTGGTGTGTGTGTCTGCATGTATGTGTATGTGTCTGTATGCATGTGTATGTGTGTGTCTGTATGAGTATGTATGTA
>NC_069001.1:10740095-10741035 GCF_001194135.2 Octopus bimaculoides | reverse complement strand
GTGTATGTGTGTGTCTGTATGAGTATGTATGTATGTATGTATGTGCGTGTTTGAGTGTATGTATATGTGTATATATGCATGTGTATGTATGAATGTATGTATCTAAGTTTATCTATCTATGTATATATTTCTTTACTCAGTTTTATTTCTAGATTTCTTGCCAATAGAGAAACAGTCGGTTTCTAGCTTAGATCCAAGCCTCTTTCACTGGAATTTCAACAACATCAACGGGGCATTTTTCTACGTTTAAAAGACAACCTTATTGACTGTCAATTCGATTAGATTGATATGGATTTAAAGCATAACAACAATTTATTTAATAAACTATCAACTCTACGTTGTTAGAGACCGTTAAATTGGCATCAGTATGTGTTAAGTATGTACAGCGGAGAACAAGGAGAATTGTCAGCACACTGAGCATAATGACTACGTTCCGAGTTCAAATTCCGCCAGGGTCGACTTTCCCTTACATCCTACCTGGATCGTTAAAATAGGTACCAGTTGAACACTGGTTTCATTGTTGTTGACTTAGCCCCTCCCCACAATTGCTGGCCTTCTGCCAAAATTTGAAACCAGTATATATAATAAAGATAAGGCGGGGACCTGGCAGAAATGTTAGGACGCCGGGCAAAATACCAAACGGTATTTCGTCTGTCTTTACGATCTGAATTCAAATTCCATCGAGGTCGACTTTGCATTTCATCCTTTCGGGGTCGATTAAATAAGTACCAGTTACGCACTGGAGTCGATATAATCAACTTAATCTCTTTATCTGTCCCCTCTATGTTTAGCCTCTTGTGGGCAATAAAGAAATAAGAAATGTTAGCACGCCGGGCGAAATGCCAAACGGTATTTCGTCTGTCTTTATGTTCTGTGTTCAAATTCCGTCGAGGTCGACTTTGCCTAAAATCCTTTCGGGATCGATAAATTAAGTACCAGT
>NC_069001.1:10738612-10739494 GCF_001194135.2 Octopus bimaculoides | reverse complement strand
GGAACCTGCCTTGTCACACTCTGTGTCACGCTGAATATCCCCGAGAACTACGTTAAGGGTACACGTGTCTGTGGAGTGCTCAGCCACTTGCACGTTAATTTCACGAGCAGGCTGTTCCGTTGATCGGACCAACTGGAACCCTCGTCGTCGTAAGCGACGGAGTGCCAACAACACTCGCTAGCTTGCAGCAAAGCTCTCACTAGCATCTACTCGAAAGACAATTATTCTGTACTTGTAAATTTCGCGAACGAATAACCTGAGGTCAGCCGGAAGCGAAAATCTTGATTGAAATGAGTTTTAAAAAAACGAATAAAGTTATCAGAATTTAAGAGCTATTTAATAAATTGTTTTAATTTTTGAGATCACATGAATGAAGATTCTTAATGAACATTGCTCAATTCTCACTCCCTCTCCCTCCCTCTCTCTATCTATCTATCACCAATTGTAAATGTATATATGTGTGCGTATGTGCGTATGTGCATTGGCGCGCGCGCTCATGATTATGTATGTATTATGTATGTACGTACATACGTATCTATCTATCTAGCATGGTCGCAGTGAAATGACTGAATCAAGTAAAAGAATATATATAAATATATATATATATATACATACATATATACATATATATAAACATATATACATATATATATATAAGCGTATATACATATAAGCCTCAGCTTTCAAACCTTTTTCTAATCATTCGCCATGTTTGACCGCTAAATCTACAAGTTTTCTTTTTATTTCATTCTCTCTCCGTTTATTTTCACGTATTCCTTTCTGTTGAAGAGCATAAGCTCGAAACGTAAAAGACTTTTTCATTTTCCCGAGCGTCAAACTAATACACCTGCTTGTTGTTCATACACCTGTCGTCATCTTTCC
>NC_069001.1:10737120-10738602 GCF_001194135.2 Octopus bimaculoides | reverse complement strand
TATATATATATATATATATATATATATATATATATATATATATCGCAGTTCACATATCGTTTATTACTTATTAAAGCTTACATCGATTCCTCTATCGTGTTGTTTTGCATTTATAATAAAATAAATATATACAAATTAAAAAAATAAAAATAAAAGCATACAATACATTATTGGTTCTACTTCGGAGATTTTCACCTATAGCGGGGTATTTTGGAAGGTAACACCCGCGATAGTCGAAGGATTACGGTATATATGTGCGTATACATGGTTCAAGAGAATAGGTGAAACTCGAAGACCCAGTCGACTTCATTTTCACAATGAATTTGATTCTACTCTCGGCATCTTTCAACATATACGTGTGCATGTGTGGACACATATACACACACACACACACCCACACACGCACACATACAAACATACACGCACACGCACATACATAGTTAGAGAGACATACATATAATTTTAAAAAATCACGTGTATGTATCTATATATACACATACATAAACAGAAGCATACATGTACACACACACGCTCCATATATATATATATATATATATATATATATATATATATATATATATGTATATACATACATACATACATACTTACAGTATCTCTATTTAAATGCATGTTGTCATAAGCAAACACACGCATTTAGTTACTCGTACGAAAAGATAATGCATGGAATGGACTCAAACATCCACATATATATATACATTATATATATATATATATAAACATATATACACATATATATACATATATATACACATGCATATACACATACGTATATACTTACATAGATATATAGACATATTTGTCCACATATGCACACATTTGCGGTTATCTTTTCGTATGAACAATTACAAGAGCCGGGTGAAAACAAACAAATTTACGGGCATCTGGCGTGTAAACTGCACCTCCTGCATATCTAAGTAGACACAGAGATCTTAAAATCAGCAAAGTTCCAGGTAACGCTGTGCATATTATTGTGAGATTGCGATGAACTGTAGACTTCGTACATTATCACATAATTTCCAGTCGACATTCAGCTTTCAGTTTTGGAGGGAAAATAGGAGCTTGGTGTGTGTGTGTGTATATATATATATATATATATAATGTATCTATACATATATATTATGATTGTTCGTATATATATATATATATATATATACATATATTATGATTGTTCGTTCGCGACTATCTCTCTGTCTATCTATTTATTTATGTACGTCTGTGTATATGTGTGAGTGTTTGGTGATAATAATATATATACAGGCATACAAACATGTACACAGACACAAACAGAAATATATATATACATACATAAACACACACACACATATATATATATATATGAAGAGCGTAGCTCGAAACGTTAAAGACTTTCTCTATTCCCGAGCGTTAAACTAATACATCCTTTTGTTGTTTACACCACCTGTCCTCGTCTGTTGTTTTTTTTCGTAAATTCTCCCATATATA
>NC_069001.1:10734990-10736092 GCF_001194135.2 Octopus bimaculoides | reverse complement strand
TATGTATATATAAAGGATTTAGATAATCCTATCAGGTGGTGCTATTAAGTTAGACATGGCCTGGACCAATCTTTGGTCGAAACACATCTAAGTTTATCTAAGTTTATGTGTGTGTGTATATGTTGTGTATCTGTGTCCCCCCCCCCTCCACAATATTGCTTGACAACCGATGCTGGTGTGTTTACGTCTCCGTAACTTAGCGGTTCAGCAAAAGAACCGATAGAATAAGTATTAGGCTTACAAAGAATAAGTCCTGCGGTTGATTTGATTCGACTGAAGGCGGTGCTATGGTTCCGCCTCAGCGCAAAGTTACCAAGTCGCACGCCACATGTGGTTTTGATGATGTGCCTGGTGTACCCTTATCAGACGGGTAGTCATGATAGATATACTGGGCCTCGTAAATTCACCTCTGAAAACGGGTATTTTGCACATCATCCTTAAACAACCCTTATTCAGGAACCTTTTGAGCGGAATGGGCTATTGAACCTGAAGAAAATTCTAACTGGGTCCCAACTGCAAAGTCATACGCTGTTTATCTTGATACAAGGTTACCAAGTTTTGATGATGTGCCTGGTGTACCCTTATCAGACGGGTGGTCATGATAGGTATACTGGGCCTTGTATATTTGTAACCCAGTGTCACTTTGATGGCATGCATTGATCTCTCCCACAACGATAATTACTATAATACTTTCTATTATTGGCACAAGGCCTGAAATTTCGTGAGTGGGGCAAAGTCGAACATATCGACACCAGTGCTAAACTGGTACTTATTTCATCGACCCCTGAAAGGATGAAAGGCAGAGTTGGCCTCGGTGGAATTTGAACTCAGAATGTAAAGACGGACGAAATGCCGCTAAGCAAAAATATTTGATCGATACTTTATTTTATCGATCTGAATGTGATCTGATCGGAATTTGAAAGCAGAACATATTGCAATGCTGCAATATGCATACAATTTACTCCCATAGTCAACAATACATTGCATATACACCAAACTACATACATACATACCTACATACATATGTATACACATATATACAACAACAACGACAACTGCAGCAGTCATCACCACCACCACCACCACCACCACCACCACCACC
>NC_069001.1:10733784-10734198 GCF_001194135.2 Octopus bimaculoides | reverse complement strand
ACGCAAACCTATCTATCAATCTATCGGCCTATCTATATTTCCACCCATATATATATATATATATATATATATATATATATATATGTATGTACCCCCCTCTCTCTCTCCACACACACTGTAATACAATACTTTTTTTATTCATACATACATTCATATATATACCTATGTCTACCTATCTATCTATCTACACACACGCACGTACATACATACATACACATGCTTACATTCACTCATACTTACATATATATATATACACACACACACACTATATGCATACATTTATACTCACATAGTTACACACACATGTATATATATATATACACATATGTAAATATATATGTATGCATGTACGTATATTTATAAATATGTACATAGATACACACACACACACACACACACACACACACACACACA
>NC_069001.1:10721952-10731885 GCF_001194135.2 Octopus bimaculoides | reverse complement strand
ATAGAGGGGACTAACAAGGACAGACAACGGGATTAAGTCGATTACATCGACCCCAGTGCGTATGCGTAACTGGTACTTAATTTATCGACCCAGAAAGGATAAAAAGCAAAGTCGACCTCGGCGGAATTTGAACTCAGAACGTAACGGCAGACGAAATACCGCTAAGTATTTTGCCCGGCGTGCTAACGATTCTGCCACCGCCACCACCACCACCACCAGTATCCTCTCACCTCTACCCCCGCCACCACTATCTCCACCCCACTCCTGCCAATAACAACCTCATCCACAGGAACGGCTCAACACTTCATCGCTGTTGCCATTTCTAAGTACAATATCGCGTTGAGAGTCTCCCTCTCTCACTCTCTCTTATTCTCTCTCTTCCCTCCCTCCCTCTCTCCATCCATTCCTCCCATCTCCCTCCCTTTCTTTTTCATCTTTCTCCTTCTCCTTGCTCCTCCTTCTTCCACCCTCCTCCTCCTCCCCTTATTCTTATTCTCCCTCTCCTCCACCTTTTTCTTTTCTTCTTTTTCTTTTCCCTCTCCCTTCTTTCTTCTCCCTCTTTCTTCTCCTCCCCTTCTTATTCTTCTCCTCCTTCTCCCTCTTCCTTTCTTCTCCCCCTCTTTCTTCTCTTCCTCCCATATTTATCTGCTAATTGATAAACGAAGCAAAAATCCAACCAGCCGACGCTCAGCCATAACTAGTCGACACCATGGAAGTCCCTCAACGTCTGACGGCGCCAAATCATTGATGCTCCCCCCCGTCTCCTATCCGTTCTCCTCCCCCACCCCGTTTCTTTTCGAAACAAGACGTAAGATGTTTTAATTTTTGACAGAAGCTATCCAGATTATTTCTGCAATGTTGCATACACGTGATACCTTAACTAATCATACAACAACAACAATAGCGACGACATCAACATCATCATCATCAGCAGCAATAGCAGCATTCTCCTCCTCATCAACAACAGCAGCAATAACAACAACAATAACGACATCATCATCATCATCATCAACAGCAGCAACGCCAACAACAATTACGAGTGTAACATTAAGAACAACAACGAAGGAAACAGCAGTAGCAGCAATGCCTACAGTTACAACAATAAAATAATAATAATAATAATGGTGATGACGATGACGATGATAATAATAATAACATCAACTTCATCCTCCTCCTCCTCATCATCATTATCCTCATCATTTTAATCATCATCAACAGCAGCAACAACAAACACCAACAACAACAGTAGTAAAAAATACAACAACAACCACAACGACAACAACAACAACAACAGCAGCAGCAGCAGCAACAATTACGAGAACAGCAGCAAAAACGGCACAACAGCAACTAAGACAACAACAGCAGCACCAGCAGCAGAAGAGAAGTGAATGTGAGAATTGTGTTTGATATTACTAACGTCGAAGCGAGTCTTTCCGGCGCCATTGCTGATGGAGTTTCTTTCCCCAGATTCCTTTCATAAACATTATTTTACGAGTAAAATATAATACACTAACTGTAATGGAGGGAGCTGATGCTGCTGATGTTGCCGATTATGATGCTGCTCTATTGCTGTTGTTGATGATGTAGTTGCTGTTGATGGTGATGATGATGATGATTATAACGATGTTGATGATGAAAATGATGATGTCGATGTTGTTGCTGCTGCTGAGGAAAATGATGACGATGCGGATGGTGTTGATGTCGTTATTATTATTATTATTATTACTATTATACTATGGCGTAGTGGTTAAAAGCGCGGGCTACTAACCCCAAGATTCCGAATTCGATTCCGGGCAGTGACCTGAATAATAATAATAATAATAATAATAATAATAATAATAATAATAATAATAATAGTAGTAGTAGTAGTAGTAGTAATAATAATAATAATAATAATGATAATAATAACAACAACATCGAAAAATACCTTAGGAATGAAAACCCAGGTTCGAAATTTCCCCAAGACACCTGATGAAGGCTGGAGGGTATATCAGTCGAAACGTTGTGTTAACAACAAATAAGATGAGGACAGATATCTGCCGAATGTAAATAATGTATTATTATTATTATTATTATTATTATTGTTAGCGTGTAGCGTAAATGCCACAATAGAACATTTAAAAGCTCACCCAAAAGTTTCGATCCCCCTCAGAAAAAAAAAATCGTTCTCTGACATAACTTTATCTTCATATTACACGCTTCTCTAACAATATTACGAACATAAAGAGAAAAAAAACGCCCCCTAAACGTCAACATCTAATCACAATATTCTTTAAAAAGTCTGAGAACCACAATTAGATTAGTGTAAAGATGATTTTCAACTGAACTCGAGTATAGATAAGTCTTTCAATCCAGTAAATTGCGACCTGGTTATTGTAAACAAACATATTTTAGACGCTATGATAGTTAAAATTATTCAAACTATAAATTTACTTTTAGGAAAAAATAATTCTACTAGAAATGATTGGTTTAACCAAACGCCAGGAAGTACAAGAAATCGTAATTTTAGCCGTTTGATATAGTTTTATACCTGCACTCTATTTCTAATTATATTTTTGTTAATGCTTTAGGATTTAACAAGAATTTTAAGTTAGTTACAGCTGTATTAGCGGTATGATGAATTTGATTTTTGGCTAAAAAAAAGAAAAAAAAAAAAAGGCACTACAAAAGCTCTTTCGAGAATATCTCGCCAGTTAACCAAGTTACGATGACTAAAAGATGAGGGTTTTCCATATTTTCAAACACCGTGAATAGTGGTAGAATTCTTCGAGTCATGTTTTAAAGAACTTGGCTCAAGTTGTCTATGTACTATGATAAACTCTTTGTCACGAAATTTCCCGTTAACTTATCGAATTTCAGGAACGGATTTGTGTCAAAATGTTTCCACCAACATAATTTCATCTTGAGAAACTTTATCCCGGTTACAGGATGAAAAACTGATAATAGAGGCAGAACTTCGTTGAAATTTTTCAAAGATATTTCACATAAGATAGTAATTTTTTAGTAATACTTCTATCGTTGTGTTTCCCTCAATATCGGCAAAAGACTTCCGCCGAGGTCGTCTTAACCTTTCATCCTTTCAGGGTCAATAAATTAAGTACCAGTTGCGTACTGGGGTCACAGCCACTCCTACGCCTATGTGTGCGTGTATATATATATATATAACATCAAAAATCAAAAAAAGCAACATGGATTTTAAAGGTTATTGCAGTACGCACGTTTCATGCTACTCCATTTATTTAAGTAATGCGAGCATTACGCTGAATGCAAAATGCAGAGCAATCCTCAGCTGTACAAGGATATAGAAAGTTACAGCAGAAATGGACATATTACTGTTGTGACAACATTTAAAATCTAAGTATATATATATATATATATATACCTCACATTGCTGAGATTACTGAGTTAGGTAATTAACAGAAATGACTAAAATATGAAATTGCTCCTGTTATCTACATTGAGTACTTGTTTGCTTGCAAATTCAAACATCGTATTATACACACACACACACACACACACACACACACACAAATTATATATATGTATGTGATTATATGTATATATATATACGTATGTGTGCATGGATATATATATATATATATATATATATATATATATATATATATATGATATATAAGTTTATCGACCAAGCCAGCATATCCATTACTATATAATAATAAATCCAGGAAAGAAATAAAGCGATTATAAGAAAAGACAGGAAACGCATTAACAACAACAACAACGACGATGAAAAACAAAACAAAGCAAAAAAAAATCGAACAAGGGAGATAATACGTCATAACAAAAATCAAATCTACAGCAGACCAAGGAATAAGTTTTCCTCTTTCTGAAACCGCGTGTGCGCGAGCGTGCATATGTATGTGTGTGTGAGTGTGTGTGTGTATATATACTTACACGCACACACATATATATGTATGCATTCAAAATACAAGCACACACATAAGTTTAGAAACACAGAGAATCACGCAGAAAAAAAAAGTCATTACAGAAGGCGATTACGGTTTTCCATTAGTTAAATCCAAAAGCTAATTACTGAAGCTGTCCGGCACCTTGGGATTAACACACTTTAACGTCACTCTCGTAGTCTCCTACCTCTTCCTCTCACTCCCATTCAATCTTCCTCACGCCCCCCCCCCACAAGTGTACAAATACACACACACATGCACACAAGCACACGCCGTATGTCTTTTTTTGCCTCAAGCTTTCTTTATATGCCTTTGTTTCTCGTTCTGTCTTTCTCTCTCTCTCTGACTCAAACTCTCTCTCCCACACACCACACACATACGCTCTCCCCCCCACACGCATACATACCCATACATACACATATTCCTCTGTCTGCCTGTCTATTTCTCTACTCACATACATACATACATACATACATAAACACACTCCTCTCTCCCTCTCCACACATACAAACACACATACACGTTCACTCCTCTCACTCTTTGTCTGTGTCTCTCTCCACACACACACACACACACACACACCCTGCTTCTCTCTCTCTCCACCCCACCCCACAATATCTAACATCTTATGCCTCGCAAACTCTTTTCCAATGTGACTTATATGAATAAATTTCAACATCATTTCCGTACGAAACTTTGAAATCTCGGATGTTAACTGCTTTAGACACACGTACACACACACACTTACGCATATAGTTATACTTATATAATACACATACTTATTTGTTCATAGGCACACATAGATGCTGTTCTCTACATACATTATATACCCATACGTTTGTACTCGACCTGTGACCGAATGACGCCACTTCTTAAAGCCAGTTCACTCTTAGAAACATTTTAAGTTAAGTTTCCCCATCGTCTATGACATCTCATATGGCTACTAAGATCTGCAAGGGAAAGACAACTCGTTCCACACTGATTACAACACATTTACCTCCCAGCAGCAGCGGCAGCGGCAGCGGCAGCACAACATCATGATGATGATGATGATGATCATCATCATCATCAACAGCAGCAGCAGCAGCGGCAGCAACAGCACACCACCACCACAAAGAAGGTGGAGAACAATGTAGGAGCCAAGAGATCACACCGAAAAAAATAATTTTTGCCACAAGAGCAGCTTGGTACTTATTTTATCGACCCCGAAAAGATGCAAGTCGACTTCGGAGGAATTTGAACTCAGAACGTAACGACGAGTAAAACCGCTAAGCATTGCGTCCACCGGACTAACGACTCTGTCAGCTCGCCGCCTCATACTGAAGAAATTATCACATACCTTCAAACGCATTCATTAAGGCATTAATACAAACACGTAAAGATGCGTGGCTCTGTGGTCAGAACATACGGCTCACAATCAGAATGTCGCGAGTTCTATCCCCAGCGGCAAGTTCTGTCCTTGAACCTGTCGCTTTATTTCGCGTTGGTTCAGTCCATTCAGCAGGCAAAAATGAGTTGACCCTGTAACGCTGTCACACTGAATTTCCCCCCTGAACTACGTTAAGGGTTCGCGTGTTTTTGGGGTGATCAGACACTTGCCTGTACGTTTCACTAGCAGGCTGTTCGGTTCAACGGATCAACTGGAAGCCTCATCGCCGTTACCGAAAGAGTGCCAGTTCCAGAGGCATTCGGCCCACGATCATGAGTTCAATTCCCGGATCGGGCTGTATGCTGTGTCCTGGAGCAAGTAACTTTATTTCACATCGTTCTAGTCCACTCAACTGGCAAAAATGAGTCGTACTTGTAAGTCAAACAACCAGCCCTGTCACAAATAGCCACCCCTATGATATATATATATATATATATATATATATATTTAAAATTATAATACAGGGTATCTAAGAGATACCGCCACGCTGAAAAATAGCAGTCAAATTCTGACTATAAAACCACAATAAATGTCCACATAGTACAAGGAGCGAAGACGAAGACTAAATATATAAATATTAGTTATAGAATAAAAACGCTGGGTTAACGACTCAACATATCACATCCCCTCAATGAACATATATAAGATATACAACATAATCCGTCAAAAATAAGTAATAAGAAGATATAACGTAAGAAGAAATAATAAATAAAAGAATAAGAAATATAGAACATATAGTATAAAATTTTATACACGAGTATATTGTTTCAACCGATAACATGGAACTGAAAAAAATTGAGTTAAAGGTATAAAGCAATACACGTGAATATCATTTCATAGAAGTTAAAATTAATACGAATAAAAATTAATACGAATAAAAGGAATAAAAATTTAAAATATATAATACAATATAGGTCGATATAGAATAAAGTAAAATAAAATAAAGAAATGAAGTACCATAAAGTAGTCCATCGGTTAAAAATCAAGGACAGAAATGATTTAACACCATTTAGAGTTAAAGCTCAAAGTTCTTCATCTCCCTCGGGCACATTTTACAACACAAAAACGGTAGACACTAATAGGTAAGTCCGCACCAGTGAGTTATATACAAGAAAGAACAACAGGCGCCCAGCAGGTATCAACAGGTAAAACATGTAAAATTTTAATTCCGCTCACCATGTCCCAAAAGTTCACAACACATGGCTCAAAATAAAATTACAGCACCCAGCAGGTATCAATCAGTAAAATCAATTTCACGAAAACCACGTACAACCACAAAGGAAATATATATAATCAATATGGACCAGCCTTAGACAAGCTTATACAAATAATGGGAAGATTAAAAAAAAAAAAATGTGCTATTTTAGAATAGTCAAACAGGCTGCAGTATCAAAACCAATCTTCGAGGTTTCAAATCACCCTAACGCAAACTATTACACTTGTTATTATCTATTCCTTTTGGTTGGTACTCCGTCGCTTACGACGTCGAGGGTTCCAGTTAATCCCATCAACGGAACAGCCTACTCGTGAAATTAACGTGCAAGTGGCTGAGCACTCCACAGACACGTGTACCCTTAACGTAGTTCCCGGGGATATTCAGCGTGACACAGTGTGACAAGGCTGACCCTTTGAATTACAGGCACAACAGAAACAGGAAGTAAGAGTGAGAGAAAGTTGTGGTGAAAGAGTACAGCAGGGTTCGCCACCATCCCCTGTCGGAGCCTCAGGTGTTTCTCGCTCAATAAACACTCACAGCGCCCGGTCTGGGAATCGAATCCGCGATCCTATGACCGCGAGTCCGCTGCCCTAACCACTGGGCCATTGCGCCTCCACATCTATTGCTTTTAAACTTATTTTTATTTCTATACACTTTCAAGAAGGCAGAGGAAAGTGCATGTGGGGCTTTTGGAGCATAAGGCTGGGTTCTATCCAGTAGGCCCAAGTTGGAGATGATCTCCAAGTGATTTTCATTAATGCTATCCACCGCATCCTTTTTGGCATGCTTATATCCTGAATTTAATTCCTTTAGTATTAATTTATTATAAAGCTCAGGGGACACTGAATAGATATTTCCAGTCTTATCAGACAATATATGTAAGTTCGGAGATGACCTCATCTCAGATATCTTATCAGATAACAGTTTCTGGAAGGGGTTCGTATATTCAGAGAACTTCAGTTGTTTAATCATATTCATCAAATAACGCTCAAATTTAGCAATAGCAGGGTTGGATGGTGGGTTTCTATAACTTTTGAGGTTGTAGAAGTTTTTCGTATCACATTGGTGATTTTCCACTATATCCTTTCTAACGCTATCGTTATTTTTCAGATCAAAAAAGAAGACACGACAGCGTTTTTATTCTATAACTTATATTTTACTCTTGTCTCAATTATTCTGAGCACTTCTTGCACCCCTGTATAAAATATATTGGTTTCCTAATAAGAAACCATTAATATCATATATATGTATGTATGTATGTATGCATGCATGTATGTACGCATGTATGTATGTATGTATGTATGTACGTATGTGTGTATGTATGTATGTATGTATGTATGTATATATATATGACCGTTGACTGGACACTATTCAATTTTTTTTCTCCGTGTTTTTCTCCTTGTCTCCGTATTCTTTCTGTTGAAGAGCGTAGCTCGAAACGTCAAAGACTTTCCGTATTCCCGAGCGTCATACTAATACATCCTTTTGTTATTTACACCACCTGTCCTCGTCTGTTGTTGTTTTTTCGTATATTCTCCCATATATATATATATATATATATATATATATATATATATATATATATACCCATATAAAGGTATGTATAGGTACGTTTACATTGTTATATACACACATCTACAAATACACACACGCACACATATATAGACATTATATCAACACTTCATATAGAGACAGACACAAATGCCTTCTTGTAAATATACATTATAGACAGAATTGCACTCCGAGCATTTTTGGATTTGCAAGACATTCTGGCGAATGCAGATACACGATTCTCCCCAGAAAAGGAGGTCACTCCTTCGTAAAGACAACCTCTTGTTGCCGCTGATAAACATTTCCAGCTGAGTGAATTGAAGCAATATGAAATGAAGTGCTTTGCTGAAAGACGCAGGTAGTGATGTAGATGCTTTCTGCTGTATAGAGATAACAGGGCTTGCAGCTACAACAATATGATGAGGCTTTCATTGTAGGTCATATGAAGTCTAGTACTCGCGAAAGTGCCTGAGATAGCTGGAGAGTGGAGTGACATTTCTCGTGTCCGGGTTCCAGAAGGCATGTAAACGTTGGTTTAATCTGGTCTTGAACACGTTTGCAGCAAGACCAATGTATGTCTTGTTAGTGATTTGTTTACAATACTCTCTTCATGGTAATGTGAACTCATCGGCCACGCTGTTGTGGGAAATAATGAAGACATCAATGAACCATCAACAGTGATGGTCACAGATGGACATCTTCTAATCAGAGTTCAGAGATAGATATGTGTAAATAATCACAGAACACCGAAAAAAGAAGGGTAAAATATAACTGGGGAGTTGTTCAAGTTATACTGAAGGCTGTAGAATTTGTGATTAGCTGTAAAGGTGGTGATTGCAGTGGGGAAGTAGTAGTAGTGGTGGTGGTGGTGGTGGTGGTGTTGGTAGCAGTAGTGTTGATGATATAGTAGTGTGGAAGGAAGTTGTTTGGGAGGGGTAGTAGTGAAAGTGATTTTAGTAATCAGAGTGCTAGTCTCGGTGAAAGTGTTTGTATGAGTGGCAACAATGACAGTGGTCGCAGCAGCAGTAGTAGTAGTAGTAGTAGTAGTAGTAGTAGTAGTAGTAGTAGTAGTAGTAATAGTAGTTTTATTAAATTATATTATCTTACTGTCAATGTAAGTTCGTCTTTATTACTTTCTATATATTAACATTTCCCAGGTGTTGGTTTAAAAGGCACTTGAAATGATATCCTGTATATTACGTGTGTCTCTCTCTGCCTCTCCCTCCTTCTCCTTCCCTCCCACCTCTCCCTCCCCCTCTTTCTCTCTCTCTCTGCATGTATACGTCTATGCGTATACAAAGTGTGTATCTGTGTGTGCATATGTATATGTATAAGTATGTATGTGTGCATGTAGGATAGGTAGTAATTGTGCGTATACATATATTGGCAAAATCATATGTATGTATGTATGTATGTATGTATGTATGTATGTATGTTATATCTATCTATCTATCTATCTATCTATCTATCTATCTATCTATCTATAGATAGATAGATAAATAGATACATGCATACATACATACATACATACATTCAAGTGTATACCTAGAAATACATGTATATGTATATATGTATAGACAAACACGAATATGTATTTATGAATGCATGCGTATGTGTGTATAGATGTTTGTGGGTGTGTTATGTTGTTCTACACGAGTCTGAGAGTCTTTCCATGCTTGTGTAGAAAACGTTCTCTACATATGACGATGAATGTTCGAACATGTGTTTAAGATTGTGTACATATCTATGTGTTCACGGCTTCAGCTACGAATAGAATTTATAAAGCTAAGTGTATATATATATATATATAT
>NC_069001.1:10721364-10721702 GCF_001194135.2 Octopus bimaculoides | reverse complement strand
ATATATGGAGGTGTGTGTATGCGCGCGCGCGCGTGTGTGTGTGTGTGTGTGTGTGTGTGTGTGTGTGTGTGTGTGCTGATAGATACATATATATGTATGGAATAGATCCGTATTACCTTGTATTGTTGTGTAAATGACAATATGAGTGTGTGTGTGTGTGCGTGCATGCGCACGTACGTATGTATGCGTGTGTATCCGTGTGCATGCCCATGTGTGTCTGTCTGTCGGTCTTTGTCTGTCTCTGTCTGTCTCTATCTCCCCCTTCCACCACTCTCTCTCTCACTCTCTCTCTCTCTCTCTCTCTCTCTCTCTCTCCCTCCCTCTCTCTCGCTCTCTAT
>NC_069001.1:10720957-10721354 GCF_001194135.2 Octopus bimaculoides | reverse complement strand
TCTCTCTCGCTCTCTATTTATTTGTAAAATTATTACAGTGCTGTTATCAGTCCACGGAGGGAATCCCAAGAGGTAAGCTTTAACGTTGGTCTAAATAGGTTTAGCGATTAATTTACTCCACGTATCAGTTCTAACTTTCTTTCATGATGGCTACTTCCTGCCATTTATTACACTCAACTCCTCCCCACCACACACACACACATACATGCATGCATACACACATACATTCGCATATAATACATAATATATAACGCGCACGCGCACGCACACACTCATGTATATATGCATGTGTATGTTTGTGCGTGCATGTACATAGTATATATAGACATGCATAGTATGCACACACATATATACGTGTATATTATATATATATATATATATATATATATATATATAT
>NC_069001.1:10718735-10720521 GCF_001194135.2 Octopus bimaculoides | reverse complement strand
TATATATATATATATATATATATATTTATATATGTATATATGTGTATATCTATATCTATCTATATCACTCTATATAATCTATATGATAAAAATTTGTGGTAATACATACATATGCATGCATACATGTGTGCGTGCACGCGCGCGTGTACGTCACTGCGTATGTGCACTCCGTCGGTTACAACGACGAGGGTCTCTGCTGATCCGATCAACGGAACAGCCTGCTCGTGAAATTAACGTGCAAGTGATTGAGCAATCCACAGACACGGTGTACCCTAAACGTAGTTCTCAGGGAGACTCAGCGTGAAATAGAGTGTGACAAGGCCCGCCTTTTGAAATACATGTACAACTCATTTTTGCCAGCTGAGTGAACTGGAGCAACGTGAAATAGAATGTCTTGCTGAAGGACACAACGCGTCACCGGGAATCTAACTCATGACCTTACGATCGTGAAACGAACGCCCTAACCACTGAGCCACGCGCCTTCACTCTGCGTATGTATATTCTTAACATTGAACTGTACATTACTGGTTATGATATATAATGGCTTAGAATGTTACCATAGGTTTCATATCGACTACTGCAATTGATAACATCGATGACTATTCGGAGATGCTGGCCGGAAGCTCACAGTCTCTTGTATATTGGACGTACGCAAAGATATGGATATATGGACAGGTAGATAGACGTACAGATAGATAGATAGATAGATAGATAGATAGATAGATAGATAGATGGACAAACAGAAAAGTTGACGGACAGGCAGGCTGATGGACAGACAAATAGGTAGACAGACAGAGAGAAAAATAGACGGGCAGACACACACAGATAGATGGACAGACAGATAGACAGACAAACAGATAGACGGACAGACAAATAGATAGACAGACGGATAGATAGAGACACTGATAGAGGAGCAGAATGATAGACAGAGTGACAGACAAATGGATAAGCAAATAGAGCGGAAAACAGATAGAGAGATAGATAGATGGACATGCAATCAGATAGACGGACAGGTAGACATGCAGACGGACAGACAGTTAGACAGACAGAGAGATATACGGAGACACAGATGGTTAGGCAGACAGACAGGCAAAACGACAGATAGATGGACAGACAGATATGTAGACAGACAGACAGATAGACTAATAGATAACCTGATAGACGGAAAAACTGACAGTTAGACAGACAGACAGACAGGCAAATAGACAGATAGACTTACAGGCAGACAGATAGACGGAGAAACAGACAGATAGTTAGACAGATAGTTAGACAGATAGTTAGACAGACAGACATAGAGACAGACAGACATAGAGACAGACAGACATAGAGACAGACAGACGGTCAGAAAGGCTTTTGAGTAGAGGAAACAGGGATATAAAAGAAGCAGAAAGAAAATGCCAGAAGCAGAAACGAAGCAAAAGACTTATTTTATTTTTTAAATAGTCTGATTTAAAAAACAGAAATGGAAACACGCTTGCGCGCACGCACACAAACATAGAGACACATTCACACACGCGCACACACATGTATACAGATATATACACACACACATAGAGACACATATACATACACACATACACACATGTATATATTCTCACGTATATGATAGGTATATCACACACGATTTTACGCATATGTATGTATTTATATATATATATGTGTGTGTGTATTTGTATATAAACGTGCATATATAAAAAAAAATTATATATATATATAATATATACATTATATATATAATATATATATATATATATATACATATATAATATATATGTATAATATTTAT
>NC_069001.1:10715428-10717775 GCF_001194135.2 Octopus bimaculoides | reverse complement strand
ATACATACATACATATACGTTATAATAGTTATATTCACTCACACCAAACACACACACGCACACACACACATAATACATATACGCACATATGTATATGAATGCCATATATATGTATATATATGAGTGTATGTATATGTGTATGTGAGAGAGAGAGAGGGGGGGGGTAAGAAAGAGAGAGTGACATAGAAACAAGAGAGAGAGCGAGGGAGAGATGGCTGCTAGACGATTCCGAACAATGCCGAACAATTGTTCTTTTCCCCGCTCTTAAACATGAGCAGCATTTAGTCGCTGTACGGTCTTACACACTTTTGCACATAGGGGAAAATGATGGGCGCCTCGTGTAGTAGGTGTTACAATAATGTTTAATTGAACCTTCATATGACGCTTCCGTCCACCCCTGAAAGGCATTCTTTTCCACATTCCCTGGAAATTAGAGATACCGCATAATCTATAGTTAGTAACTTGCCTCACGCGTTTCAAGTTAAATTAATCATAAATGTATATGTATGCATGTATACATGTATGTGGTAGAATCCCCTATTTTAGACGGAGGGTGAGGGATCTGCAATCCTGCAATGATTTGTTTATAGTGATTAAATATCTTTTGCTGTACATTAGCTCACAAATTGACACTACCTGTACAAGTGCACGATGTGCCACACGTAAGATGTCGAAGTGATGGAAGAGCAACGTGAAATGAAGTGCTTTGCTCAAGAACATGCCGCATCGCCTGGTCCGGGAATCGAAACTACGATCTCGCGATTGTGAGTGCAACACCCTAATCATTAGGCCACCTGTTGCCTCATATGTGTGTGTGAGTGTATGGATTAAGACGGTTTGATTCAAATTCGTTGGTACTCTTGAGTTTCAAGCGTGATGCTAATCGTCAGACGTTGATTGTTATTACCATAAGGTGGGCTGTGATAGGTCGAGAAAGGTCACGCGGTGACTGGTTTGATGTTGGTATATGGTTAACTGTTAGTTAGAAGATACCGCATGGTGAACAAGAAATTGACCACGTGCTGGACAGGAAATAGACCACGTGGTAATTAGTAAACAGGTCAGATTGTTGGGGTTGAAGTAGGAAGCGGCAGCATGTGCAAGTATATAGTTCTATATATAGAACAGTATTTTCCAAGTGACTGTTACTCATATACCAACATCAAACCACGGCACCACGTGACCTTCCTCGACCAATCGCAGCACACTTTGTGGCAATAACTATCAACTTCTGTTATTCAGATTCTATATATATAGCACTATATACTTGCACACGCCGCCTCTTCTTACTTAACCCAACAACCTAACCAATTTCCTAATCACCATGTGGTCTATTTCCTGTCCTCCATGTGGTCAATTTCCTGTTCAACATGCGGTATTTTCCCACTATACCAACATCAAAACACGATACCGCATGATCTTCCTCGACCAATCGCAGCACACCTTGTGGTAATAACTATCAACTTCTGTCATTCAAATTCTATATATAGAACTATATACTTGTACATGCCACCCCTTCCTTCTTCCCCTCGCCAACAACATAACCAATTTTCTAATCGCAACGTGGTCTATTTCCTGTCCTCCACGTGGTCAATTTCTTGTTCAACATGCGGTATTTTCCGACTATACCAACATCAAACCACGACCGTGACCATCCTCGACCAATCGCAGCACACCTTAAAGTAATAACAATCAACTTCTGTCATTCAAATACTATATATAGAACTATATACTTGCACATATATTGTTCCATGCTGGTAAAAATCTCAACAAAATATAAGTACTCAATCTGGTGAGAGAGAAATAATATTTAATAAACATAGTCTATATTTTTATAAGCTACTAATAGTTTCATGTAATGAAAAAGAACTATGGCAGCATCTTTGAACACGTCTGGTGCCTTCACCCAATCCTCTGATTTAATATATATACTTTTTCATCTCTTCGTCCGTCCTTACATTCCGTGTTCAAATTCCGCCGAGGTCGACTCAAACCTTTCATGTTTTTTGAGCTCGATAAAATGAGTACAAGTTGAACACTGGGATCGATGTACTCAATATAAATCCTCTCCCAAGATTGCTGGCCTTGTGCCAAAATTTGAAACCAATATTTATTTATAGCAGGAGTCACATCAAGGCACATCGATAACAAAGACTTACTCTTTTACTAGTTTCAGTCTCATTTGACTACGGCCATGCTGGAGCACCGCTTTTAGTCAAACAAATCGCCCCCCCCCCCGGACTTATTATTCTTTGTAAGCCTAGTACTTATTCTATCGACATCTTTTGCCGAACCGCTATGTTACGGGGACGTAACCACACCAGCATCGGTTGTCAAGCGATGGTGG
>NC_069001.1:10712564-10713261 GCF_001194135.2 Octopus bimaculoides | reverse complement strand
ATATATATATATATATATACATATATATATATATCACATATGCATGCACACAGAATCCCTGTCTTCATCCAACCCCTCACAAAAAAAGAAAAGATACAAAAAACACCTTAAACTACTAACAAACCAAAAACAAAGATGTAGAAGCATACCCGAAACCTACCGACCATAAACAAACAGCATGACAATCAGGGTAGCGTGCATCGTTTTTCCCATGAACATACAAGGCAATATGCTGGCATTGTAATGTTAACTGGTGATAAAATATTAAACAAGCCTTTGTTATCTACACATATTAACATTTGTTCGATCTGATGAGATTTTTTCTTCTCTCTCCCTCTCTCTCTCCTTTCCCTCTCTACTTTCACTTTCACTTTCCTGCCTCGTGTCTTATCCTTTTTCCACTGCTAAATTTGACTGATGAAAATGTTCTCCATATTGTCACGCATGGTCAGTTCGTTGATGGATATTGCTTTTAGACAGGCACCAGGTAGGGAAGAGGGAATGTCACTTCACTAATTAAACAGCTCATTTATATGCAGATTTTTTTTTTCTTTTTTAAGTGGAATATTGTGTATAAAAGCTTGGCTTTCCAGCATTGTACTTTGTGCACTCCGAAAGAACGAAGAATAAAAGGGAGAATTACGTACATACATTCATACATACATACGTACGTATATACACACGTATATATATATAT
>NC_069001.1:10708113-10709549 GCF_001194135.2 Octopus bimaculoides | reverse complement strand
TTGTTTCAGTCATTTGACTGCAGCCATGCTGGAGCACCGCCTTTAGTCGAACAAATCGATCCCAGAACTTATTCTTTGTAAGCCTAGTACTTATTCTGTTGGGTCTCTTTTGCCGAACCGCTAGTTCACGGGGACGTAAACACACCAACATCGGTTGTCAAGCGATGGTGGGAGGACAAACACACACACACACACACACACACACACACACATACACGACAGGTGTCTTTCAGTTTCCGTCTACCAAATCCACTCACAAGGCTTTTGTCGGCCCGAGGCTAAAGTAGAAGACACTTGCCCAAGGTGCCACGCAGTCAAACAATTGCAACAATAGGGAAGTTCATATGCGGTCTCCAGACGAGCAAGAAATAGTAGCCAAAGAGATGATAGACACATGATAAGGCCTGCTGAATCAGTTGCTGATCTAGTAGGCAAAAACGATAACAACAAGAAGAAAAAAAAAAACAGCAAAAAAAAAAAAACAGCAACATCAACAACAGCAGCACCAAAAATGACAAAACCACCAACAGCAACATCAGGAACAAGAAGGACAACGTTGACAGCAGCAACAGCAGCAATTAACAACTACAATGAAAACAGTAACAGCAGTGGCAGCCTCAGCACCAGCAGTAGCAGGAGCAACAACGACAACAGCAGCAGCAGTCGCAGTAGCAGCAGTGGCAGTAGCAGCAGTGGCAGCAGCAATAACAACAACAACGCCAAACTCAACACAGCTGTTTTATGACCATCTCTTGGCAATCTCCACGCAAAGGATTATTTACAGCTGGAAATCGGTCAAAAAGAAAAGGCAAAAAAAAAAAAACTACAAATAAAAAGGTGCAAAAAGGGAACGAAAATGTAAACAACCAAATCGCCATCATTGGTGTAACTGACGTAACTAATGGCGTCGTCGTCGTCGTCGTCGTCGTTTTCGTCTTCGTTGTTGTTGTTGTTGTTGTTGTTGTTGTTGTTATTTTCGTGATTTCAGTTGTTGGTATTGTCCTCGATGATGTTGTTGTTACTGCTGCTGCTGCGGCTGTAGTTGAAGTTGTTGTTGTTGTTGTTGTTGTTATTGCTCCTCTATTGGTCTTGTTACTGCAGCTGATGTTGCTGCCGTTGCTGCTGTATTTGCTCTCGTTGTTGTTGTTGTTGTTGTTGCTCTTCTTCTTCTTTCTGGAGTCAATTCTTTCGACTAAAATTCTTCAGGGTAATGCCCCAGCATGGCCGCAGTAAAATGACTGAAACAAGTAAACGATAAGCAGCAACTTTCTTTATTGCAATAAATTTCTTCTTCTTCTTCTTCGTTTTCTTCTTCTTCGTTTTCTTCTTCTTCTTCTTCTTCTTCTTCTTCTTCTTCTTCTTCTTCTTCTTCTTCTTCTTCTTCTTCTTCTTCGTTTTCTTCTTCTTCTTCTTCTTCGTTTTCTTCTTCTTTTTCT
>NC_069001.1:10706834-10707781 GCF_001194135.2 Octopus bimaculoides | reverse complement strand
TTTCTTCTTCTTCTTCTTCGTTTTCTTCTTCTTCGTTTTCTTCTTCTTCTTCTTCTTCTTCTTCTTCTTCTTCTTCTTCTTCTTCTTCTTCTTCTTCTTCTTCTTCATTGTGTTGTCGGTGATAATTTTGTTGTTCATTCTGCTGTTGTTTTTGACATTGTTAAAGATGATGATGATGATGATGGTGATGATGCCGTTGTTTGTGCTGCTGTTGTTGGTGCTGCTGTTGTTGTTATTGTTGTTGCTTCTACAGCTGCTGTTGTCGTTATCATTGTCGCTCTTGCTGCTGTTACTGCTGCTGCTGCTGCTGTTGTTGTTGTTGTTGATTACAATACCATCACAGATGATGGAACACAGTCGGTTTTGTCCAAGCTCTACTCCGACTTAACTAGACCACTACTCAAAAGCCTCCCATCCAAGACCACCCTTTCTATTTCATTTACCAGTTATTGTCTCTAACACAATATTACACAACACACTACGAAGCACCAACTGCTTTCAAAGACAGTACCCAGAGACTAAAAGGAAACTCAGCTGCCATTTTTAGCTGGTCGAACCACCTCTAGATTCTTTTTTTTTCCACTTCGCTGTTGTTGTTGCTGTTCCAAAATTCTTGTTTGTTTTCAAGTTACTGATGTAATTTACGATGTTATTTTGGTCGACGTTGTAGTAGTAGTAGTAATAGTAGTAGTAGTATTAGTAGTAGTAGTAGTAGTAGTAGTAGTAGTAGTAGTAGTAGTAGATGCTGTTTCGTATATGACGCTAATCTCCCGGGAGGAACATTATTCTAATAATTTATTCAGCAAGAATTAATGGCGGACAGAAAGCCTTGGCGGACAGTAATGAGTTTGTATAGGGGAAAGGGGTGGACAGAAATAAGAGAGCAAGAAGGGGAGGAAGAGGGAGAGGAGGAGGCAGAGGGAGAGGAGGAGACAGAGGGAGAGGAG
>NC_069001.1:10704959-10706298 GCF_001194135.2 Octopus bimaculoides | reverse complement strand
ATATACACCTTTTAAGTTTCATCTTTTATTTGTTTAAGTCAGTAGACTTTGCTTTGAAGCCTGTCGAACCGCTAGATTAAGGACACGTAAAACACCAAGTGGTGATGGGGGACAGACACAGACACAAACACGCGCGCGCGCACATATATATATATACCACGGGCTTCTTTCAGTTCCCGTCTACCAAATCCACCCACAAGGCTTCGGTCAGTCCACGACTATAATAGAAGACACTTGCCCAAAGTGCCACACAGTAGGACTGAATCCGGAACCTTGAGGTTATCCAGCAATTTTTTTACTTTACAACTAGAATGAACATAGACGCAGAAACGACTGTGTGGCTACAGCACTACACTGGGACATATTACGACAAAGGGAATCTAAAATAAGAAGAAAACAACTACTAGGCACTGCACAAACCCAACGTAAACCACTTTCAATACAGTGAAGATAAGATCCTCACAAGAAATCACAGCACATACCCAAGGTACACAGAACTGTGCTCGGTAGTGCGGTGAAAGCACGTAAACATCAACCAGAATATAATGGAGAATGACTAGTATAAATTCTTCACACGTCGTATAAATTCCATACTTTAAGGTTAATACTGCAGTCAACAAGAAATCTTCGATAAGTGATGCCGTTCATTTTATTAATACTGTTAAACGTTCGAATTCATTTATTAGTTAACAACATTATCTTTTTATATATTTTCCTATTCTTAATTTACAGAAAGCATTTCTTCATTAGAGGAATTAGGCCTTTGACTTGAATGATTATTATTATTAAACCTTGACATTTTATGTTTTGTACTAATAATAGCTTTCCTAGACGTACAGATATTTCTACTTTATTCCTATTTATATTATTTAAATAGTAGGATACGTTTGTTGAATTTATAAGACCTGAAAAGTGACTTCATTCTGAGTGGAATTTATTTTGATCGATTTATTGTGAATTATATAGATTTTTCAACTATTATGTGGCCACGAAACGTGCGTAGTCTATAATTCACTTTCTTTTTTATAAACTTACTAAAATAAATTAAATTTTAAATCTAATATTTTATAGATTTTATGGATTATAAACTTTTCTTTTAAATTTTATAGATTTTTAAATTAGGGCTTTGTAGAGTACGTTTTTCTTGATGTTGTCTGATCTCCTTCCTTGTTTGGATTGCATCTTGGTGATTCTTCTCAAAATTATTAATATATGCATACATATATAATGTATGTATGTTTATGTCTATGTATATATACAGCTCATATGTATGTATGTATATACACACATAAACACACACACACACACACACACACACACACACACACACACACACACA
>NC_069001.1:10697555-10699567 GCF_001194135.2 Octopus bimaculoides | reverse complement strand
TATCATAATAAATGGACAAAGACACACCAGTACAAGACACACTAATTAATTGACAAAAAAAACAAAACAAAAAAAACAAAAAAAAACGAAACAGTCAAAAACGAAAAAAATATAAATAAATGAAAAAGAATATAAAAACGATTAGCCGCCTACTCAAAGCACAGTCTTCGGTGGCTGAAAGTGTGAGATTTCTATTGAGAAAATTTTAGATTGGTTGTATTTTAGGGTGTCAAAACTATTAAACCCCTTCTTATTCATTTAAGAGACGCAAGACAAATTTTTTGTTGTTGTTTTTGCGTGGGTAATTTGATTATAATTTGAAAATCATTTTACGAGAGATTCTGATTTCGTCTGTCATACGTTCATCTTCAACACATACATCTTTGGCCAGTAAGTTTTTCGTACTCTTGTATATGTCTTCCAAATTGTTCACACCTACGGTACGCCAATTTGTAGCTGTGGTTATCTGTAGCCAGCGTAAGTGTTGAGTAAATAAACAGATGGGTTGCTTGTTTCTCCGGGTTTGACCAAACTGCTGTGAAATACCTCTGATGAGAGCTAAATAAGATACGAAAATTGATTAAGATTGTACATAATTTTTTTTTCAATCTACGGAGAAACGTCTGAGGTGTCATTACCGTTTTTGTCGTCGTAGAACAGCTGCTGAAGGACAACTGGTGAGAGAGAGAGAAAGAGAGAAAGGGAGGCAGAGACAGAGACAGACATACATACAAGCACTATATAGGTTACATGCATACATCATAACACATATATACATCTACTGTGCATATATCTCCTATACATTTGTCTTCCATAGATAAATATTTCTTATATACGTCCTCCCTATATAGGCTTCCACACATGCATGTCTTTCATAAAATAGGTTCTTCATAAGTAATCTTCCATACGTAAATATTTCATACTCACATTTGCCATAAAATACGTCTTCCATATTGTTTTCCATACAAAAATATCCAATATTACATAAGTCTTCCATATATATGATTCTATATATCTTTCCTTTCGCCGCTGACGCTTCTCAACTTGTTTTTTCCTGTAGCTGCTCTCTCTAGCGAAGCAGTTCCTTCCTTCACCACAGTCCTCCATGTTGTTCTATCCTCATCCCTCTCTTCCCAGGTGCCGACATCCACCTCACACTTGGACAAACTAGTTTTGCAAGTGTTCTTATACCTCAGTTTTGGTCTTCCTCTTGGTCTCATGCCCTGGGCCAGTTCTCCATAGAGCAGTTGCTTCGGGGTTCGATGGTCATCCATTCTCTTGACTTCCCCCAGCCACCTCAGTCTTCTCATACACAAGATAGCTGTCATGCTTCGAAGATTCGCCTGAGCCAGCACTTCAACATTGGTGACCTTGTCGCGCCATGTTAGGCCTAAGATCTTGCGGAGGCATCTGAGATGGAAAATGCCGAGGCACCTTTCCTGCCTGCTGTACAAGGTCCATGTTTCAGATCCACAGAGGAGTGTGCTGAGAACATACACTTCATAAATCCTGACCTTTGTCTTGCTGTCTAAACTCTTGTTCTTCCAAACTCGTTTTGTCAGCCTTCCAAAAGTTGTTGCTGCCTTCCCTATCCTGACGTTAATCTCATCATCAAGTGAAGTAGTGGAGGAAATAGTAGACTCTAGATAGCAGAACCTGTCCACTGTCCCAAGCTCTTTGTCATCAAGCTTGATATGGCCTTTCACTGCGTCCTCCTGAGTGAGGATGACTGTCCTCTTTACACTGATGACCAAACCGAAGGCCTTGGATCCTGGTTCGTTTTGTATGTTCTGACTTCAAATTCCGTCGAGGTCGACTTTATCTTTCGTCCTATCGGGGTCGATAAATTAAGAAACAGTTGAGTACTGGGTTCAATGTAATCGACTATCCCGCTCTCCCCCAATTACAAGCCTTGTACCTATAATAGAGATTATTATTATTATTATTATTATTATTATTATTATTATTATTATTATTATTAGTAGTAGTAGTAGTAGTAGTAGTAGTAGTAG
>NC_069001.1:10696832-10697346 GCF_001194135.2 Octopus bimaculoides | reverse complement strand
ATTTCAATTGCCGGGGTTTCTTTAAATTTTTCGAATACAATGAAATAAATTAAAAAAGATGATAATGATAATAATAATAATAATAATGATAATAATAATAATAATAATAATAATAATAATAATAATAACAGCAAAAACAACAGCAATAACAAGACGGTAATTTAAAAAAAAACATCAATTACAACATTTCCCAATTAACCTTCATTATTCACAGCAAAAGAAAAAAAGAGGGAAGGAGTAAATAAATAAATAAATAAAGAAATAATAGAAGAAAGAAAGGAAGGAAGAAAGAAAGAAAGAATGTAAGTTAGGGAGACAGAAAGCTTGTAAGAAAAAAGAAACAGAAAGAAATAGGGGAAGAAAAAATAAAAAGAGGAAAGCGAGAAAGAAAATAAATTAGATAGAAAAAAATGAATGACAAACAGAAAGGGTGATAGACAGGAAGAAATGAATATATACATATATATATATATATACATATATATATATATATATATATATATATATATATATA
>NC_069001.1:10692286-10696687 GCF_001194135.2 Octopus bimaculoides | reverse complement strand
AGAGAGAGAGAGAGAGAGAGAGAGAGAGAGAAAGAGAGAGAGAGAGAGAGAGAGGTGGCAAAGATAGTAATGGCTGAATCAGCGTTTAATTAAAATTTAGTGATAACAAAACTGGGAAATCACGTAAAATCACGTGTGGAATTGTGTTGTATTAATTTTATTGGTGAACGAGATAAATAAGAGAATTTTTATAAAAATGAAAGAGAGATAGAGAGAGAGAGGGAAAGAGAGAGAGTTGAAGAAAGAAGAGGGGAGGAGAAGGATGAAAGAAACAGACAATATGACGAGGAACAAGAACAACGAAGGATAAGGAGGAGGAAGAGAAGGTGGAGAAGGAAGAAGAGGAGAAGAAAGATGATGAAGAAGGAGGAGAATGAAGATGGGGAAGAGAAGAGAAAATTAGGAAGGAAAGACTATACTGATGAAAGGACGAAGAACGAGGAGGAGGAAAATGAGGATTATGAAGAAAATAAGTCGAAAGAGAAGGTAGTAAGAGTAGTGGCAGAAGAGAAAGAAGAGGAGGAGGAGGAGAAGGAAGAAGAAGAAGAAGATGAAGAAGAAATAGAAGAAAATGAAGATGAAGAAGATAAAGATGAAGAAGAAGATACAAAGTGAAAGAAAGTTAGTAGTAGTAGTAGTAGTAATAGAAAAAGATAATGTAGAAGAAGAAGAAGAAGAAGAAGAAGAAGAAGAAGAAGAAGAAATGGAAGAAGAAGAAGAAATGGAAGAAGAAGAAGAAGAAGAAGAAGAAGAAGAAGAAGAAATAAAAGAAAATGAAGATGAAGAAGATATTAAGTGGAAGAAAATTAGTAGTAGTAGTAATAGAAGAAGATAATGTCTTGCGTTGTCGCAAGACGTGAGGTTTGGACTTCTAGGAGGGCATTCGAGAGGTGCTGGAAGTTGTGATCTTCGTCCCATCCATCTATCCCGAAAAACTTCATTCAGTTATTCCCTGACATTGATGATATAGTGGGGTGGGGCAGCATCTTGTTGAAACCAACGATCATTCAAATCCACCGTCAACCTCTGGAGCTGAGGAACAAACCAGACATGGCACAGCATCATTTTGTGACATGAAAATGATGGTGTTCATACAAACCTTCTCGATGTGTGACAGTGTCAGGCTCAATGAAAATGAATATACTAAAAACAGAACATGTGTTTGATATTAAGATATTATCTTTAAGGCGGCGAGCTGGCAGAAACGTTAGCACACCAGGCGTAAAGCTTAACGGTATTTCGCCTGTCTTTATTTTCTGAGTTCAAATTACGCCAATGTCAACTTCGCCTTTCATCTTTTCAGTGTCGATAAATTAAGTACCATTGGCGTACAGGGGCCATCTAATCGACTGGTTCCCTCTACTATAAAAGCAAAATTAAATCCTGGACTTGATTTGCTGGACTAAAATTCTTCATGGTGGTACCCCAGCATGGTCGCAGTCTAATGATTGAAACAAGTGAAAGATAAGGAAATGATAATAACGTCACATTAATCAACAAAAAAATTATTTTCCCTACACACATACAAATAAATGCACACACACACACACACACACACACACATACACACACGCACATACTCATCGATACACTCACGCATCCTCATAGATTTCTGGTTCCATATGCCGAACAATCAACCAATTCCATTCGGCGCATATGACTTTGTGACATAACAACCGAATTCATAACGATAATTTCCAATGTCTTCAGATATTTAAGTGAATTTTCGAAACTTTCCTCCGCCACCCACCTTGTATGACGTATCATGTGACTTCAGTACGTTATGTTGTAATGTGGGCAACACACACACACACACACACACACACACACACACATATATATAAATATATATAAATATATATATATATATATTAGATATATATATATGTAACTATATACAAGCATATATGTATATATGCTATATACACACATACACATATACATATATACATATATATACGTATATATGTATATATTTATGTATATATATATATGTATGTAAATATATATATATACATACATATATGTATATATGCATATACATATATATATATATATATATATATATATATATATATATATATATATATATATATATATATATATATATATATATATATATATATATATGCATATATGCATATATACATGCATACATATACACAGATATCTATGTATATAATACTCAGCTATTAATAAGGAATAAATATTATATATGTGTATGTATGTATATATATGTGTGTGTATATACATATGTATATATATTATACACACACATATGTAGGATGCTCTGTGTAAGAACATGTTTATGTCTGTTCGTGTATAGAAATCACGCGACAGATCAATATTTGTCATCAATTTACTGATTTGGTCTAGCGGTCCGTTTGATCTGACATCAATGCATAAATATCACGTGACTCGTAAACGCCGTCTTTCGCCATAATGCTTTATAAATATACACTATCATTAAGAATAACATACCGAATCGGACGTACAATGACGTATGTGCACATATGTTCGTACATATATATTCTAAATCGATCCTCCGTCGTGTTCGACGAGTAATGTTCCGGTCTGTGAAACTACTTCTTGGGATATATTCTCTGTGATTCTCGCTTCTTGAAGATAATTTGCATGAGTCAGAATGGGAACATACATGTGGTCGCTTGATCTGCTACAAATAGGAGCGAAATATTCCTCAAGATCTATTCTATGTTGTTTAAATGAAAGGTACATTAAGTTTTGTATTCATAGATGTAGAGTTCGAAATAAAGATGGTATGGTCCTAGTTGGACTGTCTTTGATCGTACGTTTATATTTTTGGAGCACGCCATGGGCTACACCGCATTTAGTTGAACAAAACGGCCCCCAGTACTTATTCTTTGTAAGGCTAGTACTTATTCTATTGGTCTCTTTTTGCTGAACCGCTAACTAACGGGAACGTAAACACACCAACATCGGTTGTCAAGCGATGGGGGGGGGGACCAAACGCAGACACACAAGCAAATACACACACACGCGCGCATATAGATATACGACGGGCTTCTTTCAGTTTCCGTCTACCAAATCCACTCACAAGGCTTTGGTCGGCTCGAGGCTATATTGCTTATTGAAGTCATACCAATTCATTGCACATAAACTTTATAAAAAGCTTATATGAACTCCGCATCTAAGGGTCACATGGAATCCGATTGAGAACTACTTATCTAGATAGTTCCATGCACAAGGCTCGGGTGCACACGAAGCTATGTCAAAAAAAAAAAAAAGTTTGTGTAAGATAAATATCAATGGTATCGAACTCGAGTGTCCAAGATTCGAAAGCTTTTAGGAAGGATTTGGGAAAACTTAGATACCCACTCTTTATCAAGAACACCATCATGATCAGAATCATCACCGTCATCGTCATCACCATTATCGTATTCATTATCGTGGTCGTCATCATCATTGTCATCATCATTGTCATCATCATTGTCATCATCATCATCATCATCATCATCATCATCATCATCATCATCATCATTGTGATCACCATCACCATTAACAATTCAAAGCCATTTCCTCCATCACCACCCTCACTACCACCTCATCCACTTCTTCCTCTTCCTCTTCGTCTTCCTCCTCTTCCTGCTGCTGCTGCTGCTGCCCCTCCTCTTCCTTTTGCCCCTCCCCCGGAGAACATCCTGTAAATGTTTTATTTACTGGTTCATAGACATTGGACATTTTAACTCAATATCACCCACCATTGCACAAATACAATACAAATACACATGCATATATATATATATATATATACAAAAAGATTGAAAATAATAAAAAAACCCCACCAAAAACACACATAGGCAAAAACACACAAACAACCTCACACCCATACACACACACACACACACACGCACACACACGCACACACATATGATAATTGTAAACTAGATTGTGTTTGTAGATATATAATGCTCCCACTGTTTATAGGTATCATTTTTAGAGCCTATACATACATGCAGGCGTATATGTATGTATATATATATAGTTTACACACATAGATACAGATGTAGAGATATGTCTTATATACATATATGAATAAATGACGGCAAGATTGCTAAGTATCAAAACACATATAATGCAATTAATACACACACATACACACACACATACACAAAATATCAACACACACACACACACAAAGCACACACATACACACGTACGTACACACACACATAGATATATGTGGATATGTATAAAAAGCATATGCATATACGTGTACAAATATGTATGGATGGATATATATATAAATATATGTGTGGGGGTGCATATGTATGTACACACACAGACACACCCACACCCACAATCACACACACATACATATATATATATATATATATATATATATATATATATATATATATA
>NC_069001.1:10690513-10691909 GCF_001194135.2 Octopus bimaculoides | reverse complement strand
ATATATATATATATATATATATATATATATATATATATATATGTATGTGTGTGTGTGTGTATGTGTGTGTATATATATATATATTTATATAAATATATACATATACACACTCATATATTTATATATTTATACATATACATATACATACATATATAATAGTTATATATATACCTACGTAGATATAAATATAACTACATTTACGATATACTTGTGTAAAGTGCATATATTCACACGCACATAGACACACACACACACACACACACACATATATATACATAGATACACACACACACACACATATATATACATAGATACACACACACACATATATGCACTCCCACATATATATATATACATACACACACATATATTATATGTACCCCCACACTCACACATACACACACTCAAACACACATGCATACGCACGCTTATGTACATACGTACACGCGTATATAGATGTTAACACCTCAGGCTGTTGGCGATTCAATTTTCTAAATGTATGAAATTGCAGAAAACCATCAGCATTAAACAAAACAAAAAAAAAACTGCAAAAATCACCCCCTCCCCAAAAAAACAACATCGAAAGAGAACAAGAAACAATATACAAACATGTGTAAAAATAACAGAAATATTTCTCCTCCCCCATCCCAACCTACACCGCCCCCTACAAACGAAATGGACCAAATAAAATGGAAAGCATTCTAAAATTGTCCAAATGAAATGCGAATATTTTTAAAGAATATTCTTAAAGCATCAATTTCAGCGATGTTGTGCACCGAGGTGTAACTATACTATATTGATGTGAATAGATCGCCAGCACTATTCATTTATTCACTTACTGTACTTCCTATCCTATATTTTTATAAAACATTATCAACTTGGATGTCGTCGATGAATAAAACGACTATAAAAATAATAAAATAATAAAAAAAACAACATATAAACGAAGAATGGAAAATTGGAGCAAAAAAAATGCGAAACAATTAGACTCAATAACTCTTTGGCATTATGTACGTGTGTGTAGGGAGTATGATAGAGAGAGAGGGAGGGAGTGAGAGAGAGAGAGAGAGAGAGAGAGAGAGAGAGGGGGTGTTAGAGAGAGAGAGGGAAGACAAGGAGAGACAGGGGAGTAGTGAGAGAGAGATGGAAATCAGAAAAACAGAGAGGAAGAGGGGGGAAACGTGTTACTGCGTGTATTGCATATATCGGTCCTCACATCGAAATATTAATACATACATACACACACACACACACACACACACACAAACACACGCCTCATCCATACATATAGATATACATCCGTACATGCTCACATTCATGCATACGCCGCAGATAAATATCGTTGTGACATAGGGAACAGAAAGAAAAAAAAATATCAGAGTAGATTCAAATAGAT
>NC_069001.1:10687339-10688993 GCF_001194135.2 Octopus bimaculoides | reverse complement strand
TGCAGATTCCGCCCACAGCCTGTGATGGAAGAGACAGTGAACGCGCTGTTTTCTGATTGGCTAAAAATTCTGAAAACTATCAAACTTTAAACATCTGCAACATTTTCGCAAATTTTTCCTGGAATAAATGAATAATAAATTCGGATTCAACTACAAAAATTATATCTATATGATACATTAAAGAATCTTTTAAAGACAATTGTAAATAGTGACGAAAGCGATAAAGATCTTATACTCGTTCTTTGCTTCTTTATTGTTGTTTTTATTTTATCTTATGTCCATTGTCTGAAAATCTTTCGTCACACATCTGTGACTTCTTCAGCGGCTCTTCCATCCACGTGTTTCTCCCTGTTCTGTTTAGTCCATTTATCGTTTACGTTATTTCATAGACCTTCCATTATCATTCTGGCACATGAGTTATCTCCATGCCGCTGGCCTCTCTGGAGTTACTTATCTCAGCTCATTTTCGATTGTGTACATGCGTATGTGTATGTGTATGTATACTACACACACACACACACACATGAACACACACACATATATGTACATACACACACACACATATATATATGCATACATATATATTTATGTATGAATATGTACATATATATATATATATATATATATATATATATATATATATATATATATATGAATATGTATATATATATATGCATGTATTCTATATATGTTTATATATATATATGTGTGTGTGTGGTGTGTGTATGTGTGTGTGTATATATATTACACACACACACACAAACACAAAACACACACAAACACACACACATATATATATATGTATATATATACACTCACTTTTCCGGATATTTGGATACATATGTATGTGGGTGCGTGTGCGCACTGTGTGTATGTGTATGTGTGCAAGGTGTGTGTTCGTGTGTATGTGTGCGCACTCTGTGTGTGTGTACGTATGTGCGTCTGCGTATAATGAAAGAAAAGGAAGTAAATCATATTTTTGTTGCCGTAAGAATATCAGACGGCGAGTGGAGGGTTAATTTATCCCTGTCCGTCTTAGCGTGAACCGTGATACAGGAACGCTAATCAGCGTTGCGTGACGCATAGGGTTTTTGTCGTTCAGTCTTAATAAACACACACCAAAATTCTAGCTATCTGTCAGATACAGAGAGAGTGAAAGAAAGGAAGAAAGAGAAAGAGAGAGAGAGAGAGAGAGATGATTTAATCAAGCAGAACAGATAAACGTACATAGAATCACAATATGAAAAAAACAAGGGGAAAAAATCTAAGACAAAGCACAAAAACATCCAGGAATTGAAATGTGGCCGTATATGCACGGTGATGTGTGTGTATGTGTGTGTGTGACTATGTGTGAGTGTGTGTGTGTGTGTGTGCGTGCGTGCGTCTGTGTGTATACATATATATATATATATGCGTGTGTGTGTGTCTGTGTGTATACATATACCACTTATTGTGAAGGAGATCACAAGCACGAAATTTCTGGTTCAGTTCTACAGTGGTATATTGCGCAAATGTCAACTACTTTAAGTTCCGAACGAGTGAATTCGGTTGGCAGAAACTGTGCAGAAGCCCATTGTGTGTGTATGTGTCTGTGTATACCATATGCGTGTGTGTGTGTTTATGTGTATGTATGTATGTGTGTGTATGTATATAT
>NC_069001.1:10686321-10686730 GCF_001194135.2 Octopus bimaculoides | reverse complement strand
TCAGCGGTGTTGAGACAGTGATGGTGGTGGTGGGGAATACTAGGTCTCTGAGTGATGCCAGAATCACAGTCTGTCGCGATTGTCTTTCCTGTGTTCCGTCATTGTATTAGGTGCGATGACAGCCGTGGTGTCACCTTGACAGTGTTATTTTTTGCAGTAATGGTTTCCCTTAAAGCAGTCTAAGACAGCAAAGAGTATGGGGTCGCTATTTCGACAACAACGAAGCACTCACATACATACATACATACACACACACGCACACTATACATACATACGTACTACGTACATACATACGCAGGCGCATACATACTTACATACATGCATATACATACATATACATACATATACATACATACATATATATATATATATATATATATATATATATATATATATATATATATATATA
>NC_069001.1:10683945-10684820 GCF_001194135.2 Octopus bimaculoides | reverse complement strand
TGTATGTATGTATGTATGTATGTATGTATAACGACATACATACGTAGCTTAAGCGTGCTTATATGGTGTCTGCGTGTAATTGAATAAACCAAGTGGTAAAAATATTGAAGATTTCGTAAATCTATCGAAAGAAGACTCTTCACAACTTGAACCCAAGGCTTTAAGTTTCCAGTTCGTCAGCTGCTCAAGAAACCAACATCCTGGCTGCTGTTTTCGTTAGTTAATTTACTTAGTTACACACATTATTTCTTGTCGGAACGCTTTGCTCTCTGTCTCTCTCTCTCTCTGTCTTTCTCAATCTCTTATTCTCACCCTGAATTACCATCTCTCCTTCTTCTATTTCAGTCTCTTTTACCCCCTTTCTGTCATCGACTGCTTTCTTTCTCTCGCTCTCTCGCTATTTCTCTTAAATCTGTCATAGAAACTATACGTAATGAAAGTGTAAGTGAAAGAGATAGATTGAAAGAGATAGATTGATAGGCAGATAAATAGAGTGGAAGAAAGGGAGAAAAAGAGAGAGGTATAGAGACGGTATAGAGAAAGAGAGGCTGAGTGAGTGAGTGATTGATTACATTAGAACAAATTTGTGCTCTAGTGAAGTTAATTTCGAGCTGCTATTCAGTGAAGCCAGCATAGAGTGCCTTTGTTACACACCGACAAATGATTTATTTATTTATTTATTTCGTTATCTTCTAAGAATTTTTGACAATTAGTTCTCCTGATTATTGCTTTTCCTAAATTGGCTTGAAACGAATAAGAAATAAAGAAGAAGATGAAGAAATAAAGAAGAAGAAGAAGAAGAAGAAGAAGAAGAAGAAGAAGAAGAAGAAGAAGAAGAAGAAGAAGAAGAAGAAGAAGAAGAAGAAGAAGAAGAA
>NC_069001.1:10679846-10683215 GCF_001194135.2 Octopus bimaculoides | reverse complement strand
TTGGTATTTTAAAAACAAGAAAGTAAATTTCGAACGCTGTATAGCCTTGAAAACAACAGAAAACAACAGATCTGCTGCTTTCACAACTTTACTGCGTTCGAGATCTATTTGTAAATATATATATATATATATATATATATATAAGTATGTATATTTGTATGTATATATGTATGATAGATTCTCCCGACGTAGATGACGTGCAAGCGTTCAGATTTTGCCGAACGAGCTGCACAAATGATTTGTGTATAGTGGTGAAAAGTATGTACTGTACAGTAGCACACTCTCCCTCCAGACATTGTCTGAACATTGTCTGCACTGTATGCCACTCATCAGGAGTCGAAGTGGTCGCAGACTATCACCGTGACTGAACTATCATCTCTTCGGCCCTATTAAAGAGGGTTTGAGAAGCAAACATTATTCCAGTGACGAGGAAGTGAAAACTGTAGTGAAAAAGTGGCCCAAAGAACAGTCCAACAGAATTTTACGGGGCAGAGATACATGCTCTCATTCGAATGCGGAACATTGCTATTGACAGAAACGGTGACTATGTTGAGAAGTAGAGATGTGATCCACAGAGGACCAGCTTCATTTTGACGTATGATACACGTTCTTGTGTTGGTAAATAATACCTGTCCTAAACAAAATGGCATTACTTTTTGACTCACCCTCGTATATACACGACGGACGTTTTTCAGTATCCACCAACGAACTACACTCATAAGGCATTAGGCTTTAGGCTTTTGTCAGCCCGTGGCTATAGTAGAAGATTGAATAACGGAGGATTATGTTTTTCAAGGTAACTTGTTTTAGAGATGTACTTCAGCACCAGCCGAGAAGTATTATTGAAAACCAGCCCCGTTTTGATTTTAGACAAGAAATCATGAAGAAATGCGATTTGGCGGAAGTGTATTTGAAAGTTAGATCTGATGTCGAAGGAAAGCTGTAATAAATAGTTTCAAGTAGTATTAATATTGGACTTGGAAGTTTGGGAATTTGGAAAGCATTGAATGTAAGAAGAAAATAAGGAAAAACAAACAAATAAACATTAACGATGGGTAAGCTATGAACATTCGAGTTATATTAATATCATACTCACACACAAACATATATATTAATATCGTATATATAAATATCGAAGTAATATTTGATAAAGTTAGTTGGTAAAATTCAAAACAGGAACACTATTAATTAAGATTCGATATTCGAATTATTCCCTTTAGTAAAACCATTGAAAAGGAAAAAGAAAACTGATCTAAGAAAGAAAACACATAGCTCCCTGAAAAATTAAATGAAAGGATAATACAGACGAAAAGGAGTGATGTAAAAGTACATTAAATTAACATGAGAGTATAAAGTATAATAAAAATAATAAAATATCGGATAGATAGTGTTGAAGAAAAATTGTTGATTAAATAAAATAAGACAGACGGTATGATGTTATAGAGAAAATGGCTGACAAAAAGATAGTGCAAGTGAAAAATGAATGAGGGCAGACGACAGAATTATGCAAATAAAATGATTGACAGATAGATTGTAGGAAAAAAATATGAGCGTGGTCAAACGAGAGCATGCTACGTAGAAAATGTTTAGCAGAAAGATAGTATAGAAGCGGGGGGGGGGGGAATGACTGAAAGTAGGCTGGATAATATTACAGATAAAATAATTGACATAAAGATTGTATGATAAAAGTTGTGCGAAAGCAGACAGGGGTATAATAAAAACAAATAAGTGACAGAAAGATTGTAGAATATAAAAATGACTGGAAACAGACGAGAGGATTATGCAAACAAGTTGACTGCCAATTGGAGAGAATGGAATTGAGACAAGATCATATTGCTGATAACGAAAAAACAGCAAATTAGATTTTGAAGTCTCACATAACGCCCTATCCTTTGTTGATGCGCTGTAAAACGTTAGCGAAAGCGGAGTTAAAACTGACGGTTTCACCATGGCAATAGAACGTAATTTACTGCGCAATGTTCTGTTGCGGTGAACGAATTCGGTGGACGACAGCTATTTTATTGAACTAATAAAATAAAAACACCACACACAGCGAAATGAAAGGTGCTGAGAACAAATTGCGGCAGGTGGTGGATTACATGTTCGATTAGACGGCTGGTTGGCTGGCTGACTACTCAGTCGGTTGGTTCGTTGGTTCTGTGGTTGACGTGTGTGAATATGTGTGTTTGTGTTTGCGTATTAGTTTGTGCATGTGTGATTGAAACGTGAATTTTAGCAGTGTTGGTGCCAGAGGTAGTGTGAGCATATAATAGGATATAGGGACTTGTTGTTGTTGTTATTGTTGTTGTTGTTGTTGTTGTTGTTTGTGTTGATATAGTTGGTTAGAGGTGAGCTATTAAACAATGCGCCAAAAAAAAAAATTTGAAAAACATACACAATAAAAACAATAAATGTATGAAAAAACAAACAAACAATAACAACAACAGCAACAATAACAACAACAACAACAACAACGACGACGTAGTAATTTACAGAATCGCAGCGGAAGGAAAACTAATAAACATTACAAGATGGGAGAAATAAGGTTTAAGAAAATGTTAAGGTTGTTTATGGTGTAGAATATAAGAGGTGAAGTGTGGTGGTGGGGGGAGATGGTTGAAAAGAGGGTAGAAGGGAGGGAAAGGGGGAGGGGAAATGGTTGAAAAGTGGGAAGGGGGAGAAGGGAGAGGTGGGTGTAGCGAACAAAACATCAATCAATGGAAGAAAGAAGAATAAATTAAGAAAGAAATATAAATTAGGATTTGAGAGAAGAAAGGATTCGCTGGAGATAAGGGGGAAGTGGTTGAGTGAGGAAGAGGGTGAGGAAGAGGAAAAGAGAAGAGAGAAGAGAAGGAGAGAAGGAGAGAGAGGTTGAGTGGGGAATAGAGAGAGAGGAAGAGAGGTGAGATGAGAAAAAGAGAGAGGTTGAGTGGGGAATAGAGAGGGAGGAAGAGAAAGAGGGAATAGGAGAAGTTAAGTGAAGAATAGAGAGAGGAGGAAGAGAGAAGAGGAGAGAGAGTTTGAGTGGGGAAAAGAGAGAAGAAGAGGAAAAGAGAAAAGAAGGAAAGAAGGAGTGAGAAAGAGAGAGAGAGAGAGAGGAGGAGAGTAGGTGAGATAGAGAAGATAAGGTAGGGGATAAGAGATAGAGAGATAGAGAGGACAAGATAAGGGATAAGAGGGAAGTACAGGAAGAGGAGAGAGAAGAGAAGGAGAGAAAAGAGAAGAGAAGAAGAGAGAGAGAGTGAGGAAAGGAGAGAAGAGGAGGGTGGGAGAGAGAGAGAGAAAAGAAAGGAAAAGAGAGAAAAGATATAAACGGGTGGAAGAGGAGGAGAGAAGAGGTATAAAAATCATCGGTTAAATTGATAAATA
>NC_069001.1:10676718-10678631 GCF_001194135.2 Octopus bimaculoides | reverse complement strand
TATATATATATATATATATATATATATATATATATATATATGTATGTATGTATGTATGTATGTATATCTTTATATATATTCATATATGTATGTTTACACGTACACACATGCATACACGCACATGCACGCAGTATGTATGCCTACATCCAGAAGGTACATAACCGTTTTACATTTATACATATATAGATGCTCATGCACAAGCATATTGTTGATGGCGACGCCATACGGACAGACGTATGTAAATGTGCAATAAAACGCATTTGAAAATTTTCGGGTATTTTTTATATTTCGGTGACGTGACTCAGTGTCGGACCGTAACTGGCTGCTGTCTCTAATATTAGTGTCAGAGAGACAGAAAAAAAAAATCATCAAATTTAACTGAACTACTTAAGCGTTCTTCAGTTTGGATAATAAAAACAAAAGTTCTCAATACGAGGAACACCGCTTCGTTGATCATGGTTGATGCGAACGATTACAAAACAATAGCTAAAACATTATTAACACAGTAAGCTATCGATTACGTCGTAAATATTCCGATCACTTCACTTGATGTTTCCAATTAAATCAAGATTTATTTTGGTGCTATGAACGAAACAGAGAAAATCCTTCTACTGGTTATAGGATGCGGTTAAATAATTACAAGGATAGAATTAGCCTAAACTTAAACCACTTCACGATTTTAGCAGTTTGGACGACAACCATTTAGCGTTGTTTGAAGGAAAGGTGGAAAAAAAATTAAAAAATAAGGAAATAGAAATTGGATGTTGTCAATTGAAATTGTCATTTCAAGTCTTGGAAAATATCAATATATTTTTTCTAAAGTCATCCAGAGAGCAACGAAAACACTTCTGTGGGATAGGAGACAAAAAAACATTAAAAAAACAACTATTCCTTAATACCACCACCACCACAGATAGCAATACAATCACAGTAATAATCATCACTATTACCAGTGCCACCAATAGCACTATCATCGGCGTCGCCACCGCTGCCGACACCACCACCACCGCTGATAACTCACTTATCTTCATATATAAACGAGAACAGATAGAGACACACACAAATATATGTGTATATATACATATATGCATATCTCTCTCTCGCTCTCTCTCTATATATATCTATCTATCTATCTATCTATCTATCTATCTATCTATCTATCTATCGATCTATACACACACACAAATATGTGTATATATACATATATGCATATGTATCTATCTATCTATACACACAAACACACAAATATGTGTACATATAAATATATGCGTATCTATCTATCTATCTATCTATCTATCTATCTATCTATCTATCTATCTATCTATACACACACGCACGCGCACAAACACACACACACACACACACATATTTGGAAGTATTTATGAAAAGTTACTTAATACAGTTTTTTAAGTATAAAGGGGATTTTTTAAAAAAAATTATTTAAAAAAAATTATCTTTTCAAAAAATTTATAAAATGTTTTATCAGGATGTTACTAACTCTTTTTGAGAAGTTTTTTCCGAGTGCTTTCGATTAAACTTTTCAAACATATACAAATGTATGTATGTATGCATGTATGTATGTGTGCATGCGTGTGTATGTATGTGTGCATGCAGGTGTATGTATGTGTGTGCCTAGGTGTGTTTGTATGTGTGTGTGAGAGAGAGAAAGAGAAAGAGATTTAACCCCGTACAAAAGTGTGCTCAAAATACGAAATTTGTATAGACTTACTTTCACTTTTAGATTGAGATCGTGTTCATCCCACAAACGATGGCCAAGTCTTCAAAAAGCACTTGTAGCCTTAATATATATATACATATATAGATTCAGATGAATATGGTACTTAAGTTTAGACACCAGAATTTAGTATGGTATATATATATATATATATATATATATATATATATATATATAT
>NC_069001.1:10660095-10667542 GCF_001194135.2 Octopus bimaculoides | reverse complement strand
TATAGTGTTACCGTTGTCTTAAACTGTTGTGTTTGTGGTTCTTTGTTTTGTTCTTGAAGCAAACAGAATGATCCTTCTCTTCCACCATCATCACCATCACCATCACCATCATTATCATTATCATCATCGCCATCTTCGTCATTTTCCTCCTTACCATCATCATCATCATCATCATCATCGTCGTCGTCGTTACCGATATTATTACTGTTATTATGAAATTATTTCTCATCGAATGCGTTTTGGCAAAGATTTGTCCTTTTAAAAAAAAAAAAAAATTTTTTTTAAAATTATTTTTGTTGTTGGCGAAGTATCCACCACGAAATCCCTAGTTATTACCGATTGTCATCAAAATTTGATGTGACGACCACACTCAACCCTACCACTACCACCACCAATGCCACAACTCCGACCACCCCCACCATCGTCACCATTACCCCGCTTCCCTTACATTAACAAAGTCCACTACCCCGAACATAAATCCACCGTTACCAGCTGTAACCTTCGCTTCTTGCCAAGGTCGTTGTTAACAATAATGATATGACAATGTGAGGCAGGACTACAATTTCAGCATTTAATGTCGCCACACACCAAAATTGATATGTTTTACTAAAAAAAAGACAATAGCAAAAACTAGTGATTACACACACGCATACATATATATACATATATACACGCATATGCAAATACACATTTATACACGCGCACACACATTTGCTTGTGATGGGTGTGTATATGTGAACGTACGAGTTGCGTGTCAATGTGTGTATGTCCATGATATATGAACGAATGTATGTTTGTATGTATGTATGTATGTTTGTGTGTGTCTGTGTGTCTGTGTGTCTGTGTGTCTGTGTCTCTGTGTGTCTGTGTCTCTGTGTGTCTGTGTCTCTGTGTGTCTGTGTCTGTGTGTGTGTGTACGTGTGTGAACCATCGATGTATGGTTCCTTGGTGGAGTGTGAAAGTGTGTAGAGTTGACAATCAGAAAGTTGATAATCGATATATACAAAAAAGATAAAATAAAGAACGATTCATAATTACAAAAAACAAACACCCCCACCAAAACATCAAGAATCAAAATCGAAATATTCCATTTGCCATAAAACGACCGACACTTCACCACACACACACACACACACACACACACACACACACACACACACGTGCTCACAAACCCAAGAAAAAAAATTCCTGAAAAAAAAATTCCCTTAAAACGCATAAAAAAATAAACAATATAATTGAAGCTCCCTTCCTATGAAAATAATAAAATATAATTAGAAAATTCCCTAATATTTAGATTTGTAGTTTTTCTTCTTCACCTCGCTTGTACGTCACACTCTCGATGACGGTTTGTGAGTTTTTGTATTTTTTTTCCTTCAACGCAACATAAAAAAATTTTGCAAAAATTCCCCACAAAATATATCCTTCAAAAACGCAACGACTAAGAAACACAGTGGGGGTGGGTCTTAGACGTTGTTTTGGTGTGTAAAATTACCATGTCGCAGCAATCGCTAAACACTGGAATTATCTTGAATACAACGGAAAATTGTTTTTGTCTTTTTATAATATTTGATTTGATTCCAATTGATTGCCAGCAAGTGAATTTACTGGTCACATGGAACCAGCGAAGGAGATCTTTAACGTGGTCGTTCGACCTGATAGATGTAGCAGCCAAGACCTCCACCATCTCACACCCTACCGTCTTATATATATTTGTATGTAGGAGTCAACGGAAAAGTGATAGCTACTCAAACCAGAGAGAAATAGTAACTAAATCTTCCTCATGACACACTGTAGTACGCACGTGTATGTATGTATGTATGTATGTATGTATGTATGTATGTATGTATGTATGTATGTATGTATATTGTGACATCACTGTTGCCAAGCTGTATCGGCCTTTGCCTTTCCCTTGGAAAACACTGGTGGCGGGGTCTTCCATAAACAACCTTGCCCGGACTCGTGCCTCGGAGGGTAACTTTCTAGGTGCAATCCCATGGTCAATCATTACCGAAGGGGGCTCTCAGCAGCAAACGTATGTATATGAGTGAACGGATGAAGGCGCTTGGTTTAGTTGTTAGGGTATTCGACTCATGATCGTAAGGACGTGAGTTCGTTACCCAGCAACTCCTGTCCTTGAGCAAGCAACTTTATTTCACGCAGCTCCAGTCCATTCCGCTGGCAAAAATGAGTTGTACCTGTATTTCAAAGGGCTAGCCTTGTCACACTCTGTCAGACCGAAGCTCCCTGAGACCTGTGTAAAAGGTACGCGTGTCTGTTGGAATGCTCAGTCACTTGCAGCTTGTAACAGACAATGCCTTTCTTTTGCTGGGCTCAAATCTCATTTGAGGACCCATGATAGATCGAACCTCCACCAACTATTCTGCCTTTATATCTGTGCACATCGTTCAATGTATACCATAATGTTTACACATCTAATGGAGGCCTCAAAGACATTTTAAAATCGACAAAGATCAGAACGTAACTGCAGCTGTTGGTGGTTCAAATCAGATATGCAATCTATATGGTTGTTTTTTCAATATATTGACTGGTTTAAAAAAACGCCATGGTGGATCTAAAGTGTAGATACACATAGGGAGCAGACAACCACCATATATGTATGTATGTATAAATATATTATGTATGTATGTATGTATATATGTCATATTTGAACCCGGTTTCCCCGTTTCTATGGCGTATGTGTCCCCCCCCCACCAGCTGGACGGGACGCCAGTCCATCGCAGCGTTACTCAAGAAACAGGAAGAAAGAATGAGAGAAAGTTGGGGCGAAAAAGTACAACAGAGGTCGCCACCCCTTCCTGCCGGAGCCTCGTGGAGCTTTAGGTGTTTTCACTCAATAAACACAACACACACACAACGCCCGGTCTGGGAATTGAAACCGTGAGTCCACTGTCCTAACCACTGGGCCATTGCGCCTCCACACCACCACCATTATTACCATTATTATTATTATTATTATTATTATTATTATTATTATTATTATTATTATATCCATTTATTATTAAAAGGTATTATTGAATGTTGGTTAGTTTCACGTTTTGTCTTGTACTTGAGATGATCATTATTATTATTATTATTATTATTATTATTATTATTATTATTATTATTATTATTATTATTATTATTATTATTATTATCATCGTTGTCGTCGTTCTTTTACTGTTGTAATACACCTTTGAATACTTTTGGCCAGTAAAAGGATTATTATTTGTTCAATAAATGTATTTTCATTTGGCGGTTTTTTTTTTTACTGCGTACCCAATCGTCTGTCACCGTGCTCTCTAGGCTGGTGCAATGTTTTGCTACGCTTTTGTACCTTCGATTGCATTGACAAGACTCTACCTAATAAATGTACACTTCTTAGTAGTGTAATTATTGTTTGCATGTCGTACTTATTTGTGCATTGTAAGGTTTTTGGTATTTGTCTGCATACTTTTTTGACCATTCCCAAGGCACCTATTAATATAAAGCTTCTTTCTGTTTTTAATCTTCAGATGTTTATATTTGGACAATTCCTCCATTTCTTTCAGAGATAAACTGTCGCTTATTTGGACTGATGCATCAACCAGAATGCAATTCCTTTCATGGTGCTATTTTGCAACAATATCCAGTCGATTTGTCTTGATCTTCATGCTTATGTCGATCGGCTGTCCTAGAATACAGCCGCTTTATAATGTCTGATAACTTTTGTATTGTATTTTCATAACACCTCTTTCAGTAGATATTAAAAAAAAGGCTTTCATAGTCCCCAGTGTTCGTAAGCCCTTGGTCTCTCGGCTAGGACTGGGCAAGGACTGGGCAAGCAGAAACAATGTAATAAGTTGTTTACCCTCAACTGCCACAATCTCAAATTACTTATTGCATTCTGCACATATGTTTCGATCTCTCTTGTGGAAACATTTATGCTGTGTCGCAACCAGCATTTCTTTAGCCACAGCTTTCGGTCCAGCGCTCCTCAACCATTCTTGATACGTTTTTTCTTCATCTATTCCCACGTTGTTCCCGTAATCTGTAATAAAAACCTCTTCTTTCCATCGTTTTACCATTTAGCGCCATTCACAACTTAGTTTTTAGTTTTTAACAATATTCATAGTTTCTCCTATCCCCTCAGTTCTGTCTGTTAGCTCAGCCTTTATCCTATTTTTATTCGTTTCCTTACAGACGGAAAGTTTCCTGGTTTATTTCTATTTTGTAGACATGAGTTTGCCATTGTTCGTTACTAGATATTTCGGCAATCATATGGAAAATATCTTGTAACAGTTTTCTATTTACAAGCTCCCACTTCCTTGCATTCGAAGACTATATACTCTTCTCTGCCATATTGTACGTGGTGTATTCTAAAAGTAATCAATTATTATCTCAGAATATAATCACTACGTGTTATCGATGGGACTCCTAGAGTGCTGATACCTAATTACTTTATCTTTTGCATTTAGTTCTGTTCAAAGTATTAATCTAATATTCCATCGCAGACATTTCTTTCATTTCTTAGTTGCAATCTGTCTAATTCATTGGTTTCTATGCACTTGTGAGCCTGTGTTTGCTATGACTCTGTAATATATCTTTATTTAATTTAACATTACTGTTGTTAATTAATTTTTCTCTCAACAAGCTCGCCTTTGCACAATTTAATAGCACAAATCTCATATCAATTCCTCTAGAAAACCCAGGTACTCTCTGCAGCAGTGTTTCTAGTTGTTTATTAACTAATTACACTGTAAAACTTGAAGCTATCCGCATCTTTTGTATCAGGGTCTTGACCGGGCTGTGTTCTTGAGCAAGTCTCTTTATTTCACGTTGCTCAAGTTCACTCAGCTGTAGAAATGAGTTGCGACGTGCCAAGCCGTATCGGCCCCTTTGCTTTTGCTTTCCCTTTGGATAACATCGGTGGCGCGGAGAGGGGAGACTGGTATGCAAGGGCGACTGCTGGTCTTCCATAAACAACCTTGACTGAACTTGTGCTTCGGAGGGGAACTTTCTAGTTTCAATTCCATGGTCATACATGACCAAAGGGGTCCTTTACCCTTTGGGTTAACTCATGAGAAGAAGAACAGAATTCATAACATTTTTTTGTAAAGTCTCTACTGATCAGGATGGTGGTAGAGATTGTTATTCTCAAGCCAGAGGCTTAGCCTAATTGCTTGCAAAGGGTTGGATACTGCTAAAGACCTTCAAGAGTCTGATGGTAGTTTTAAATCGAGTCATGGCTTGGCTATAAGTTATTGTGATGGCTTTGCAAGTAGTTTTTGACTCTGTAATCTCACTCACAAAGGCTGCGAGCTGGCAGAATCGTTAGCACAACGGGCAAAACGCTCAACGGTATTTCCTTCGACTCTTTACGTTCTGAGCTCAAATCCCACCGAGGTCATGTTTGCATTTTATCCCTCCGGGATTAAACAATGTACCAGTCAAATACTGGGGATTAAGTAATATATTCATCCCCCCGCCACAGAATTGTTGGCCTTGAACCCTGAAACGCATCGCCGTATCGTTCACGGAAATGCTGTGACCCTGGCCTCTTATATTCTTTGGAAACCAGGGCATTGGCCTTATGAATCTCGAAGCTAAAAAAAGAAAGAAAGAAGCAAAGATAAAACGGGATAAGGAAAAAAAGCGCTTACAAGGTGTGGGAAAAGCCAAAGTCACAGTAAGAACATTTACCAAAAATGGATTCTGGAACCAAATGATTTTGCTGCAATCTTTCTAATCACACGGCTACGGCAGTTCCCTGTCTATCGTATATTGACCTGTTCACACCTCTATCGATACCCCCCACCTTCACCTCACTCTCCTAAATGAATGAAAAATATCAATCAGGTTAAAGCGGTCATTAGAAAATGAAATCAGTCGAGAGACCATTCTGACATTGCATTAATTGAATTAAATTCTTTGAAATTACGTGCAGAGACGCTAAATGAAGTATTTAAAACCAATCTCAATTTTTGATAGAAAGAGAGGACGAGAGAGAGAGAGAGAGAGAGAGAAAGAGAGAGAGAGACAGAGAGAGAGAGAGGGAGAGAGAGAGAGAGGTGGGGGAACGAAACACTATATAAGATAAAAGGTTATGTAGAAAAAAAAAAGAAATAATTATTTCTAGACCTTTATTTTAAAAACTGTAATAAAAATAAAATTAAATAAAGAGAGATATTTACTTTTTATTTTAATCACAGCCGTCTGCCTATCATACGATTATGTGGAACGGTTATTTAACCTTTTATCGAAACTACAGTATTGTTAATTTTTAATAAACACGTTTATTATAATTAATATTCTGATATGGAAAAAAGATGTGTGTGTGGGGGGAGACTAGGTGATATTATGACGTTGCCAGTTGGTCTATCTTTGAACATTTTTAGTTTTTTAATGGGAAAATTGGTGACGCTATTTCATCGATCATTCTAGGTGCTGTGCTTTCTGTTTAATATAAGCGGAGATAAAGATGGTTAGACAGATAGAGTAAAGCAGATAAAGTGATAAATAGAGAGGGGGGGGGAGCTTGATCAATGGTTGTTTTTATGTTTTGTTATTTTCATATTACAGTATTGCAAATAAAACAAAACAGCGAATATGAATGTCGTTAGTATTGTTAAGAGAAGTAATAAACTGCTGCATTTGGATAGGAGGCCATGTTTAACACTATAACACGGTCTTTGGATCTCTTTAGATGAGAAAGTTCTATGGCAAACGTTTGGTCTGAGGAGAACTCGATATCTTGACGTGTTGCGCCTTTCTTCAGCTGTGGATCTTCGATTAACCTCAGTGCTGCAGTCTCGGACACCTCCACAGGCGCCATAGGAACTACTATTCCTGCTATGACTACTCCAGACAAGTAAAATGAATATCAGGATTAATTCATTCTATGCCCTGTTCCTATCTATCTTTCTCTGCTTCCCTCTATTACTCCCTCCCCCCTCTCTCTCTCTCTCTCTCTCTTTCTCTCTCTCTCTTTCTCTCTCTCTCTCTCTCTCTCTCTCTTTCTCTCTCTCTCTCGGTCTTTTTCACTTCTACCTCACTTATTCTTTTCTTCTTCCGTGTTTTTCCTCAACACTCCCCGTCCCCTGCCACCTTTATATATTTAATAACTTTTCGTTGCGTCAGTCCTCTTTCATTCACTCTTTCTTTCTCTCCTTTCTCTTTATTTCACATTTTATTATATTCTCTCCTCACGTCATTTTACTCTCCACAACTTCATTCTATCTTTTAATCTTTTTCTTAATCTCTCTCTCCCTCTCTCTCTCTCTCTCTCTCTCTCTCTCTCTCTCTCTCTCTCTCTCTCTCTCTCTCTCTCTATCTATCTATCTCTTTCTCTTACCCGATCCCTTCCTCCCCTCTATCATCTTTCTCTTGGTATATTTTTCTCTCTTCTCTCTTCTCTCACCATTTTCTCTCTTTATCTGAACTCTCTACACTAACCTTTTATCTCTCTCTC
>NC_069001.1:10659524-10660085 GCF_001194135.2 Octopus bimaculoides | reverse complement strand
ATATATATACTTATATGTGCATATACTTGCATATCTATACACACCTACCTACCAATATATATGTGTGTGTGCTTATGTGCGTGAGTGTGTGTGTGTGTGTTTGCCTTATACACTCGCATGCAAACTGTGCGTGCACACACACACACACACACACACACACATAGATTTATCTTCCTAACAGTTGCCCTTGCTTTCGCACTTTCACCCTGCCTCTTCTCCCTGTCCTCCACCCTCCTTTAACTTATTCTTTCTCTCTTTCTCCATTTAAGATCTTTTTCTTTTTGTTCTTTTCTTTTTTTTTTTGTTGTTTCGTTCTTGTTTTGACGGAACGGTGTTCCTTTGTTTAAAAGCTTTTAGGGAACCCAAGTTAGCAGCTTAATACTGATGTTGGAGGAATATAAACTACGTGTAATATTTCCTGCTGGTTCTGAATATTTGTCATACTCTAGTAATATGAAAAGATTAAAAAATAAAAGCTTTATTAGTAAATATATACATGTATGTATGCACACACACGCACACACCCTCACACACTCACACATATAAGTATAAATATATATA
>NC_069001.1:10655816-10659006 GCF_001194135.2 Octopus bimaculoides | reverse complement strand
ACACACAAACATGCATAATCATACGGTCGTACATACACACACACACACGCACATTTATATTATAATGGCATATTGGAGTTTGGCAAGCTTCGGTTCACAAGGGAAAATGTTCGAGTGTCACTTAAAACGATAACTTGCACTAATGCTTCTTCCAGACCTTCCACCCCGCTCTCTCTCCCCCCTCTCTCTCATTCTCATTTCGATTCTCCCTCTCTCTCTCTCTCTCTCTCTCTATATATATATATATATATATATCTACCCCCCCCACTTCTCTCTCTAGGTATCTATACACTCTTATACACGCACTGTCTGTTGATGCACTTCTTTTTCTACTTTCGTTTTCCTTTCTTTCTCTCACACAGACTGACGCCATTTCTCTGAGTCTGTCTTCTCTTTACATAGTCCAATCTCTCTCTCTTTCTCTCTTTCTTTCTCTTTTTCTATTTCTGTGGCACTTTCGCCCCCCCCCCTCTCTGTGTCTCTACACGTTTCTTTCCATCTTTATTTCTAATTCAGTCTGTCAGTCTCTCACTCTGCCCCTCTTTCTCACTTATTCTTCTTCTCCTATCTTTGTCACACGTTCTCTCTTTGGTTATCTCCCCGAGTTTATCTCTCCAGTTCGTTCTCTAGCTCTGTCTCCGCTCATCAGCCTCAGTCTCTCTTTATCCTTTCTCTCTGTCACAGAGTCTCTCTCTCTCTTTCTCTATCTGTCTGTCTGTCTCTCACTCTCTCTGTCTCTCTTTCTCTGTCACACACCCTCTCTCTCTCTCTGATTATTTTCTCAAATCCATCTCTCCGATTCGTTCTAATACAAGTCATCAACTCAATCTCTCTTCGTCCGTTCTTCCTGTCTCAAACTCTCTCCCACTTTCTATCTCTCTCCCTCTCTTTCTTTCCCTCTCTCACCCTCTTTCTATCTCTCTCCCTCTTTCTATCTCTCTCCCTCTTTCTATCTCTCTCCCTCTCACCCTCTTTCTTTCCCTCTCTCTCCCTCTTTCCGTCTCTCTCCCTCTTTCTATCTCTCTCCCTCTCACCCGCTTTCTTTTCCTCTCTCTCTCCCCCTCTCTCTAGTTTTCTTTAATGAATTATCAGTACTGTAAAATCTAACTTTATCTCTGAAAAACTCACCTAAATCGCTTACCGTGTGATGCATGAGAAATTGCTCGTAAAACATACACCGGCTTTTAATAATGTGGAAACGGTGAAGTGGGCGTTTTACATTATAGATGATCATGAAATCTATGCAGTCACTCCATTTGATTCGATTTTCTGCTATTTTCGTTTATTTATTTATTCTTTTTTTCTTTTCGCCTAGATTTTTTTCTATTGCGTATCATAACATTCCGAGCATGTCTTACTGAGAGTCATTCATAAGTCTAAACTGCGCATGTGTAGCAATTCTTAACAAATATCACCCAATTTATCGCCATTATTATTATTATTATTATTATTATTATTATTATTATTATCATTATTTTGTTGTTAATGATTACAACCAGGTCAACCCGGATTGTGTAGACTTACGATCTATGAACACTCCAACCACCCTTGTCGGACGTAATGCTGGTATTTCGTAGTACCCCACACCCCATTTTTTTTTTGTTTGAAAAAAGGAGATAGAGTGTGATCTTAGCTGCTCTTTGTAACTAGTTGAGCACCGAGATAGGGGTTACTTCTCCGCCGTGAGTTCTCTTCACATCAAATATTTTTTTATTGGTCATTGACGAATGATTGTCTGGGATTCTGTGAATTCAACCGTCCAAGAAATATTCTAGGCGTTACTATTTTTAGCATTTAGATTGGAGAGTATTGTAGTTCGCTTGAAGCATCGTGTATTGTTTGTAAAGAATGAAAAGTTTAGAATGGTATAACAATGCACTATAAAACAAACAATGGACTATATACCTGTTGTAATTTGGTTATCTATAGTCCGATGACATTTCGGAATTACAATTCCTTCTTCAGATCTTCTTTGCTGGAGTCTCTGCTATAAACTGTTTTCCAACGGTTTTTTCTTATTTCGGAAGCGTCTCAGTAAAGGAGACGAACAGTTGAGATGTTGTTAATTCATTTATATCATGAAGTCCTTTACATACGGTTCGACGGGTGCACTCCAAAATGTCTACTGGGGTTTTCAGTTCGCATGGACCACAATTGTCACAGTGAAACATTGATCCTTACAAATTCTGCAATTCTTTTATTTATTCTATAAATCTACAAAACTCTCAACATGCTTTCTCTTCTTGCTCTGTCTGTCTGTCTGTCTGTCTGTCTGTCTCTCCAAAGCCTGTCCCTTTTTCTCCCTTTATAGACAAACAAGAACATATATGTTTATATTTTCATATATGTACATATATATCTGATGTATATGTATAAATGTATATGTATCTGCATATATTTATGTCAGGTGTATATATACGCATACGTAAATACATGTATATTTCAAATAAGGTTGATATAGCTCGTAGGATGAGCTCCTGAATCTTAAGAACCTTCCGGTCCAGAGAACAAGGTGTCATCATTCCATTTTTCTCCTCCTTTGTGCGGCTACACCTCGAATACTGCTGCCCCCTGTGATCTCCCCATACGAAACAAAACATCTCGAAAATTAAATCACCCCCAGAGGGCATTCACCTAACTAATTAAGGGCATGACTGATCTCGAATACTGTGCCCGCCTTAAAGTCTTCAAACTCTCCTCTCTTCAGCGGCACCGCGAGCAGTACATCATTGGCACGATGTGGAGAATATACTGCCAGCATTGCCCAAACGACCTGAACGTTAGTTTCAAGGTTCATCCAAGGCTTGGACCACGGGCCATACGTCCCCTGCCCAATTCAGGATCACAATATATGGGTACACTGCGACACAATTTCTTTTCCTCAACAAGCCCTGCCCTATTTAACATTGTCCCAAACTGATCAAAGAGGAAAAGGATCCAATCACCTTTAAACGGAATCTGGACAAATTTCTTCAAGGAATACCAGATAAGCTACCTATGCCTGGACATAACTCACCCAACAAGAACACTCTATTTGAATGGACCATGATGCTACAAAACTTGACTTAAAAAGGATTTAGATAATCCTATCAGGTGGTGCTATTAAGTTATACATGGCCTGGACCAATCTTTAATCGAAACATATCTAAGTTTATCTAAGTTCATATATATATATATATATATATATATA
>NC_069001.1:10654332-10654932 GCF_001194135.2 Octopus bimaculoides | reverse complement strand
ATACACACACACATACTTATGTATACACGCAGTCGGATGCAGGGAAAGTGTAAATGTAAATTCATCCATATATGCACAAGCAATTTTATATAGATTTAACTATAGAAATAAATACTTATGTATGCATTAGGAGAATGTATATGATACACACGCTCTCACATATACAATCGCTCGTACAGGCATATCATATATATATATATATATACATAAGAGTGTGTATCTGTGCGTGTACGTGCCGGTCTGTGTGTTTTCAGGCATTCATGTTGGCTTATCAGATCTGTCTTCATAATGACGATTCCTACACTCAGTGCCTGAGCTTTAAATCCATCTCAAAGGAAATTTCTTTCGAATTACAGCAGGATGCCTCCTCAAGCGCCATTATGTATGGATACGAACACACTAACCCACACACATACACACAAGAACATTGTCTTCTTAGTTCTTGAAACAAACACGTCCTCACCCATATACCTATACACAGACACATACACACATATACCCAAATGTATATTCACGCATTTGTAGACCCGTACAAAAACACAAGTACAGAAGCTCACTCATACACGAGAAGCACACACACACACACATGTAATTATATAT
>NC_069001.1:10652800-10653496 GCF_001194135.2 Octopus bimaculoides | reverse complement strand
ATCTATCTATCTTCCCTAGGTGTACGGAAAACACTCGGCGAGAAATGGAAGAAAATTTGAAGAAAAACAACAACAATACTACTACTACTACTACTACTACTACTACTACTACTACTACTACTACTACTACTACTAATAATAATAATAATAATAATAACATCGAAAAATACCTTAGGAATGAGAACCCAGGTTCGAAATTTCCCTAAGACACCTGATGAAGGCTGGAGGGTATATCAGCCGAAACGTTGTGTTAAAAACAAACAAGATGAAGACAAATATCCGTCAAATGTAAATAATCTAAATAATTTACATGTTATTGTTTATAGCTTTATCTGCTTCGAGATTCACCGTTCCGAAATAGAATTATGTATATATTCAAAAGCACTTGCAGTTCATGCAGAATAAAAATTAATATTCTGATTCATAAGAGCCTAATACGGAAATATTTTGTAAAAATATTTATGCGAAATTATTAAATAATAAATTATTTTCTGTTTAGCATGATATTTAACTTTCTGAATATATACATTTTTAAAAGAGAAATTTTGACAATAATTACAGTTTTTGAATATATATTGCCTGTAAATTATCATTTAAAAGAAATGAATTAGAAAATTTGTGTGAGTGAGTGTGTGTGTATGAGTGTGTGTGTGTGTGTGTGTATGTGTGTGAGAGAAAGAGAGAGAGAGAGAGAGA
>NC_069001.1:10652306-10652790 GCF_001194135.2 Octopus bimaculoides | reverse complement strand
GAGAGAGACAGACAGACAGAGAAAGAAAGAGAAAGAGACAGAGGAAGAGAGAGACAGAGAGACAGTCAGAGAATTTGAATAAGAGAGAGTGAGGAGAGAAGAGCTGAAAGAAAAGGTTGAAAAAATATCTAACTGGATCTCCGTCGGCCACGACGATGTAGGTTCCAGTTAATCCGATCAACGGAACAGCCTGCGCGTGAAATTAACTTACAAGTGGCTGAGCATTCCGCAGACACGCATACCCTTAACGTAGTTCTCAGGGAAATTCAGCGTGACACAGGTTGTGACAAGTTTGTCCCTTTTCAATTACAGGTCTTTCGTCTTCCCTTCTTTTGGACTTTCCTCTATTTCTGAAGAAGAGCTTTGCTCGAAACATAAAATCCCCTTTCTTTCCTTTCCTGAGCGTCTGATAATACAATACTTGCACCACGTGCACGCGTTCTTGTTTTCTCTTGTTTGATCTTTTTTTTTCGATTCACTATAT
>NC_069001.1:10646696-10649501 GCF_001194135.2 Octopus bimaculoides | reverse complement strand
CTCTCTCTCTTTCACACCTTCTCTCTCTCTTTCACACCTTCTCTCTCTCGCACCTTCTCTCTCTCTCGCACCTTCTCTCTCTCTGTCTCGCACCTTCTCTCTCTCGAACTATCTCTCTTTCTCTCTCTCGCCGCACACACATACACCGAACCCTCTTTGAGCCGGACCCGTTAAGCAGGATATCGGATAAATCAAACTTAAGAGTAACAACCAGAGTCACCTTTCGAGACAATTTTTCAATATTTTTTTTTGTAAGAGGGTATGTTCCGTGATGGTGGGTGCCTCATATCCACTAAATATGATAACTTCGCCAAAAATATCAAATTTCCACAAACATACGAGGAGTGTGGAAAAGTTCCTGGCTCTAAGGGTATCGCGAAAGGTCCAACGTTCTGAAATTTGTTACAGTGCTTAGAAAAACTGAAGGACCGCTGGAATAAGTGTGTGAATCTGAGAGGGGAATATGTTGAATAAAATCATAATTAACTAATCTTCCTGTCAGTTCTTTTACCCAAAACTAGGGACTTTTCAACACACTCTCATATCATCATGGATCATAACAAGAAGGTACTTTTGTCGCCTCTGAAGGACCATTGCGATAATTGTTCTGATCTAGCACACCTCACTACACGTCATCTATTGGCCGAAGGGCGGGATTATCCAAAGAAGCTGAGATAAGACTCGAAATTGAATGATACTTCACTAGTATACTTCTTATATATTATTTGTTTTTACACCTCCTGTAAGTTATGGGTTGAAAGAGGCCTCGTGGGAGACCTTGCACCAGATGGCTAGACATGACTGGAGAAGATCTCCAGAAGTTCGAGGTCTCCATGTAGGAAGTAGAGATGCTCCCAAGGGACCACCGACGACGGAGAGTTTGGCAAACCTGGTCAGCTCTACGCATGATGACGCCTCTGGGATCACTAAACTGGAACGTCCCCAGCCCCCATCAAGCAAGAGCTAAGAGCTAAGCCAAGCTTCCTGTAAGTGATATATCTTCTCTCTCTTAGAGGCTGCACTTTCCTTGTACAGAGCAACCTCATAATTCGTCTACGAATCGAATTTATGCCAGTGACTTCTCTCTGATTCATTCGATCTATATCCAAATTGTTACTTATATTAGAGTTCGTAGTGAGATGCTGTACGTATAAAGTCATTGATTTTTTCTGTACAACAATTCTACTCTTGCAATATCATGATATAATCCGGCTTTAATTTTTGTCATTTCTAGTGATACACTTTCAGAATCAGAGATTAAGCCAGGTCGAAATAGTGTAAAGTCTGTGTTTATCTGTTGGCAAATCTTGTACCTTGCTATTAGTATCAGCACGGTAGTAGAGTGCAGACGATTAAAATAACTACTAGATGCGAAGTAACACAATTTGAATTGCGCTGCAAATTATTTTGATCTTAGGTGTCTTTCAGCCCTATATTTTATTTCATGGGTTCAATGTTTATCATATTCATCGTACAACGCATATATTTCCAATGTCGTATATTTATATAATATTAAGTCCTGCTATCGGTCAAGTCATGCAATCGGCTAAGTCGATTCTCCAAGCCAAGTCAACCAACAGGAAACGTAGAGGTAGACCACAAACAAGTTGGTCGGATAATACGCACAGTTTCTGTTAGTCGCGCTTGGGTATCCAGCTGGGAAATATACCATTGATTGCGTTTGTTAGGACCTTATGGAGGGGTTACTTGAAGTACATGAGAACTCTGCTCCTAACAACCCTTCCAGAAACAGTAGGTGGAGAAGATGGATGGATGAATAGAAGCAGACAATCAGGAAAGGCAATAAGACCACCTGGTTTAATCTATCATATTCAATAAATGTTAGTTGCACGAAAGGCAAAATATTTTCCATCTTGCAAATACCCATTAACCTCCGGACCGCGAAAGGCTTGGTTGGACGCCCAACCTTCCAAGCTCGTTTATAGGGCTTATAAAAACTGAAACTGCAATAAGTGTGTGAATCTGAGAAGGGAATCTGGCGTTGGGGTGGAATCTGGGAGGGGAATCTGGGAGGGGAATCTGGGAAGGGAATATCTTGAAGAAAATCGTAATTAACTGATTCTTCTGTTTTCATTTACCCAAAATCAGGAACTTTCAGCACCCTCACACACACACACACACTAGCACACACGCACGTGTGTGTGTGTGTGTGTGTGTGTATAATGGTCAAGAAATAATGGTGTGTATAATGGTCAAGAAATAAACTGCTCTGTGAGTAAAATTTATAGCTTCTTGTCGAAAAAGACACCACGTTTGATAATGGAGAAAATGGCCAAAATTTTCTCGGTTCCGTATGCGCATTCATGACACGGGAAGCCGCTAAAACGTTGCGTTCTTCCTTCCTTTGTTAGATACGTTTCTTGAAGCAAGTAAAAGGCTCGGTTATAAAATGGAAAGTAAAATGGAAAATATATAAATATCACACAAGGTCTTCTAGTCTTCTAGTCTTCTAGTCCGATATATCGATATTGTTTTCTGTGCTACCGAAAACAAAAGAATTAATGTGATAAATAAATGTAAATGGAGCTTAACACAAAGAATTTTTTTATATATATATATACTAAATACATTCGGAAACCAACAACTGAGTCACATACTAAAATAAAAATACGAATCTTATTTTATCTCATAGTCATGGACTCGAGTTTTGATCGATTGTGTTCAGACTCTTCGGTGAGTTAGTAAATAAGTAAACTGGTCTTAGTTCTTAAACACATAAATCCTTTTATACACATTAGTTCTTTTCTTTCCCTTTCCCTTGTCTCTCTCCATATCTATCTATCT
>NC_069001.1:10645098-10646661 GCF_001194135.2 Octopus bimaculoides | reverse complement strand
ATATATATATATATAAATATAATTAAGGGATCAGCAAAATATTTGCTTCACCATATACCGAAGTTACCCTTTTAATTTATATATCTATCTATCTGACCGTCCGTCCATCTGTCTGTCTGTCTGTCTAGTATAGACCAGTGGTTAAGGCAGCGGACTCGCCGTCGGAGGATTGTGGTTTCGATTCCCAGACCGGGTGTTGTGTGTGTTTATTAAGCGAAAACACCTAAAGCTACACGATGCTTCGGCAGTGGGTGTTGGCCACCCTTGTTGTACTCTTTCGCCCCAACTTTCTCTCACTCTTTCTTCCTGTTTCTTGAAAACGCTGCGATCGACTGGCGTCCCGTCCATCTGGGAGGGGGGAACACATACGCCATAGAAACCGGGAAACCGGACCCATGAGCCTGGCTAGGCTTTAAAAGGGCACATAAATAAATAAAATGTTAAAATACGATAGGTATTTGAATAAGACCAGAATGCCCACAAGTGGAAACGTTGTGACTATAACAACCAGGATTATGGAACTAGTCCCAATAAGTACGTTTATGAATAATGAGAATTGTCGCTCATCTCAGAGATTCAGACAATATATAGGCTTTCTGTAGAACAAAGAATGAAAGTGCATTGTGTCTGAAGACAAATATGACACGGATAAATTCCTAAAACCATCCTATTTCTATTGCAAACACACCTGCAGGCAGACCGAAGATCTTCGTTTTTTTGCGGAGTCATTAGCACGCCGGACAAAATGCTTAGCGGCATTTCATCCGTCTTTACCGTAATGAGTTCAAAATTCTGCCTTTCGGGGTCGATAAAGTACCAATCAAGTACTGGTGTTCGATGTGATCGATTTATCTCTCTCGTAAAATTCCAGGCCTTGTGCCTATAGAAGAAAAAGATTTTAATGTCGTTCTTAAATTAATCCTTACCTAATCCAAATAATCCATTGTATATGGAAGTCATTCACGTTTCCAATTGCTTTCCGTTTACCAAATGAAAACATTTTGAAGCTTGGATGACTTACGCTCACCATGGAATGAAGGGAGTGGATCATGTACGTAGCAGTAATATACTCAGGCTGAGTCAAATTAATAGTGTGTAACGCATTAACTGTAATTTGGCTTTGTGCCTAGTCAAAATTGGTTTCGTGTTTAATAAAAAAATAATCAATATTCTTCTTTTTTGCTTTTTTTTTTGGTGTATCTGATGTTAACTTAGGTCAAATAGATTTATTGACTACATACACGTTTGGTTGTAGAAGACGAGAAATGGCAAGAGAATGGAGATTGGAGGCAGAAAATTGAAGAGAGCAAAATTAAATTTGGAGAATATTTTAATGAAATGAAAAAGAAAAAAAAAATGAAATACGAAAAAATAAAAGGAAAATGAAGCACAAAGGGCAACGAAGGCGATGATAAATAAAAGAAGTTTTTTTAAAAATAGAATCATATAATTAAGGATAATTCAACAGAGAAGTAAATGAATATCTGAAGAAAATATGTAAAGAAATAGAAAAGACACAGCAGAAAGGTTTATTGAAATTGGGAAGAATGAAATACAGAATAA
>NC_069001.1:10643585-10644372 GCF_001194135.2 Octopus bimaculoides | reverse complement strand
ATATATATATATATATATATATATATATATATATATATATATATACATATATGCAGATAATGCACATGTCTGCAAACATATACTGTTTTTGCATGCATTCATACATTCCAAAATACAAACACATACACACACACATGCATACATACACGCATGCATACATATACATACATGCACATATACATACGCACATACATCCGTACATACACACATACAAGTACACATTCCTGGATGGCATGTACCATCGCAGAGGCTTGCATACACTCACATCATATATGAAGGCAGAAATTACCATGTTAACGTCTCAGAATACATCTATCCATCGTATACATAGATTCATTTGTTCGCTAGACAGTGACTGGTAGATCATGCATTAGCCTATACCACAGTTAGTTGTATACTGATCTACTTAAGTTAGTTCACAATCATCTTCGACTCCAGGGGGAATGCTGACGACCTACCTCCTTACCTACCTACATGCATGTATGTATGTACGTACATAATGCATGCAGACAGACACACAGACAGGCATCCTCAAGCGTGAGTACTTAAAGAACAACAGAGAAACTGACTGAGATATAGACAGAACAGAAACCGAAAGAAATCGGTATGTAACTATATTACGTTATGGTATGCCTTCTTTTAGTATGTTTGTGTGTATTATATGTATATATATATATATATATATATATATATATATGGGAGAATGTACGAAAAAACAACAACAGACGAGGACAGGTGGTGTAAACAACAAAAGGATGTATTAGTATGACGCTCGGGAATACGGAAA
>NC_069001.1:10642303-10643161 GCF_001194135.2 Octopus bimaculoides | reverse complement strand
AATACTACAAAGTGTGCTGGCTGCTTGAGAGGAAAGAGGCAATATAGCATGTTTTGGTTCTTTTAGAAGTCTGATGTTTTTGGAGAAGCTTGTGGAAAATATCATTTCAGTCAACTTAATCCACGAATTTTGGAACTTTTATTATTGGACTGAAATTTAGAAAAATATATTTGATTAATGAATAGAGGAGAAAAACACGAATAGGGCAATTGCTCGAGATACGCTCCAAAGCCTTCTAGTTTGTGTGTGTGTATGTGTGTGTGTGTAGATGTGTGTATACATACATGTGTGTGTGTGTATACATGCACAGACACACAGACACACACATGCACGCGCATACACACTCATATGGGTGATTATGATTATCGGAATCCAGGAGAAGTGACAGACAAATAAGATGTAATTCCGTATGTTTACAGCTGTTTCATAATTCGTTTTCAGTTACATCATCGACTCCGATTTGAAGATGCTTACACGTTCTATACACTGCTCACATTTACTATATACAGACATACACACATACATATAAACATATAAATATGTGTGTGGGGCGTGTATTATGCATGAAGACAAAGGAGAAGGCGGGGAAAAAACCGAGTAATTTAGAAAGAGCACGGATCTTTATAGAAAGCAGAATCACGGTAACTGTCGGATAATTCTTATTAGCTTCTTCAAGCAGCGCAGTTAATCTATACGTAGGTGTATTTGGACGGCATCTATAAAAACGAAGATGGTGATGGAGATATTTGTATAGGTTAAAACTGTGTTTCTTCTTTCTCGGTCGACTGAAAGGTTTTCAGAGAAGAAAAATGAAAATAAGTACATAAGTGAATTTAAAATGAAAGCTAAATAATATGA
>NC_069001.1:10640475-10641576 GCF_001194135.2 Octopus bimaculoides | reverse complement strand
TATATATATATATATATATATATATACCTATTCATATGCATGTGTACATGCATATTGATATATATATAGATATATATGCTTATACGTATATATGTATATATTTATGTATATACATATATATAGGTCTATATATATACATATTTTTATGTATATATATATACATATATATATACATATATATTCATATATTTGCGTACATATATATACTTACGCTTATACACTCATACACACAGCCACACATATACATTATATATATACACCTAGAAGCCACACATATGCTTACATATTTTCGTAAATGTGTGTACATGATTATATGCAATGTATGCGTAATATGTATATGTATGAATGTGCATGTGAATGTATCTCTGCATGTGCGTGTATATGTCTATGTATATATGCATGCGTGTATATAAGTTTGTATACGTAAGTACGTATGTGTGCATGTGTCTGTGTATTTCAAGTAACTTTTATTATTTTCAAGCTTAGTCACAAGTTTGTGTCTCCAAATATATTTAATTTAGCTCTTATAAACAGCATGTCATTTAATAATAAATATATACATTTGCAGTAAACTCACTGTTTAAACACAGGGTACTTGGGTGCAGTCAGATGCGTTGTGGTTAGAAAAGTTGAAGACGGTGTCCTGGAATTGCATTTCACATATCGTACTACATAAATTTGTTATATTGAGTATGAAAGGCGGTGAGCTGGCAGAAACGTTAGCGCGCCGGGCGAAATGCTTAGCGGTATTTCGTCTGCCGTTACGTTCTGAGTTCAAATTCCGCCGAGGTCGACTTTGCCTTTCATCCTTTCGCGGTCGATAAATTAAGTACCAGTTACGCAGTAGGGTGGATATAATCGACTTAATCCCTTTGTCTGTCCTTGTTTGTCCCCTCTATGTTTAGCCCCTTGTGGGCAATAAAGAAATAAGAAACGTTAGCGCGCCGGGCGAAATGCTTAGCAGTATTTCGTCTGCCGTTACGTCCTGATTTCAAATTCCACCGAAGTCGACTTTGGCCTTTATCGTTTTAGGGACGATGAAATAAGTACCTGTTGAGCATCGGGGTCGATGTAATCGACTTATCCCTTACCCCAATATTA
>NC_069001.1:10637860-10639408 GCF_001194135.2 Octopus bimaculoides | reverse complement strand
GAGAGAGAGAGAGTTGTCATGGTGACACCTGCTCAGTGGCCGACGCAAAGTCGTAGAAACAGTAGGAAGGGGAGTGTATGAGCCGCGTACATGTGTACTAGTGGTTCAGACGTATCCAAGACGGCCGAAAAAAAATGTCGATATTTACGAACGTTCTGTAAGACCTGCAACCAGCAGAACTGACAAAAAACAACGGAGATGTTCGTGCGACTGTGAGGGGAAATCGTCAATTCACCGTCTGTAAGTTATCAGAGGGTGGGCAGATTAGTTGCGGTTCACTTCAGTCCATTATCGCTGAAGATTTGTGTATGAGATGCGTGTCAGCCAAACTTGTGCCTAAATTACTTTCAGCTGACCAAAATAATAAACGGGTTTCCAAGTTCTTGATTGTGTCGAGAACGATGAAAACGTTTTGAAACCTTTACGTAGGCCTCTGAGCAGGTATCGACAAGCTTTTGGCATAACTTGACGCAGATTTTCTACCCAACTTTCTCTGTCTACACACGTTACTTCCAAACACTGCTGTCAGCAGCAGAAGTAAGCTAGAACGTTACAACTTAGTGCGCATGCACTGCAGAGTCTAAGGTCAATTTGTGCCAAGCGGCTTTGATCTACGTGCTTTAGTTTCGGTACGATGGCAACTTCGCAGAGAATTACCTTGAACTCTGTAGTGCATGCACACTAAGTTTTAACATTCCGGCTCCCTTCTGCTCTTTACAGCATTGCTTGGAAGGCAGGTGTGTGATCGTCACATTGAGAGAGAGGGAGAGAGAGAGAGGGAGAGAGAGAGAGAGAAAGAGAGAGAGAGAGAGAGAGAGAGAGATAGAGAAAGAGAGAGAGATAGAGAGAGAGAGTTGTCATGGTGACACCTGCTCAGTGGCCGACGCAAAGTCGTAGAAACAGTAGGAAGGGGAGTGTATGAGCCGCGTACATGTGTACGAGAGGTTCAGACGTATCCAAGACGGGCGAAAAAAATGTCGATATTTACGAACGTTCTGGAAGACCTGCAACCAGCAGAACTGACAAAAAACAACGGAGATGTTCGTGCGGCTGTGAGGGGAAATCGTCAATTCACTGTCTGTAAGTTATCAGAGGATGGGCAGATTAGTTGCGGTTCAGTTCAGTCCATTATCGCTGAATATTTGGGTATGAGACACTCGTCTGCCAAGTTTGTGCCTAAACGACTTTCAGCTGACCAAAATAATAAACGGGTTTCCAAGTCCTTGATTGTGTCGAGAACGATGAAAACGTTTTGAAACCTCTACGTAGGCCTTTGAGCAGGTATCGACAGGCTTTTGGCATAACCTGACGCAGATTCTCTACCCAACTTTCTCTGTCTACACACGTTACTTCCAAACACTGCTGTCAGCAGTAGAAGTAAGCTTGAACGTTAAAACTTAGTGCGCATGCACTGCAGAGTCTAAGGTCAATTTGTACCAAGCGGCTTTGATCTACATGCTTTAGTTTCGGTACGGTGGCAACAGTGCGGATACTTATTGATCAGACTACGTATACATACACACACACACACACACACGCGCACACATA
>NC_069001.1:10632638-10637299 GCF_001194135.2 Octopus bimaculoides | reverse complement strand
ACGAGCTGCGTACTGGAATCGATCTAATCGATTGGCCCCCTCCTTCCCCCAAATTTCGGGCCCTGTGTTTAGAGTAGACAAGAATATTTGTCACCTGTAAGGCGGTGAGCTGACAGAATCGTTAGCACGTCGGGCAAAATGCTTAACGGTATTTCGTCTTTTGTTACGTTCTGGGTTCAAATTCTCCTTTTCTCCCTTCAGAACTTCTTTCTACTCATCTCTTCTATACTTCTTTCCTCTTTTTCTTCAACACTCCTCTCTCTCTTCCTCTTCTCTCTCCTTCCCTCCCAATCTCCTCTTATCTCCCCTTCCTTACTTTCATCTACTCTTCTCCATACTCTTTCTCATTCGTTCACAATTCTTTCCTCTTCTTTCAGCTCATCCTTTTCTTTAACCCTTCAACTATTTCGTTCTCTCATCTCTCTATTCTGCTTCTTTCCTTTTCCTGGCATTTTTGTCCCTTTTTAGTTTTTCCTTCTTGCATTTCTTCCCCATTCTTTTCTCATTTCTCCTTCAATTTCCCAACTTCACTCCTCTCACCTCTCCTTCATTTTAACTCTCACTCTCCCTTTCTCGCTCCAATCGTCTATTTTTGCTCTCTCTCTCTCTCTCTCTCTCTCTCATGCCCTATTGGTTTCTGTCCGCTACTTTTAATCTCTCTACCGAGCTGTAACTCTCACTAGTATCTTTCACTCTCATCTTATTCTCTCTTTTACATATACTCTCTCTCTCTCTCTTATTCCCTTTCTCCCTCCGTATCTCTTTCTCCCTCGGTTTCTCTTTCTCCCTCCGTTTCTCTTTCTCCCTCCGTCTCTCTTTCTCCCTCCGTCTCCCCTTCTCCTTCTCATTCCCTCTCTCTCTTACCATTCTATCCCTTATCTCTCTCACACAATTGGTCTTCCTTCCTACGTACCGTCTCTAATTCACTTTTCCGCATACACACTTCCTGTCTACCTCACTCTCGCCTTCTCATTTGTATACCTTAGAAACTCCACTTATCATTTCCATGATTCTACATATATATACAAATCAATTAATTCATTAATTTCCCGTTCTTAAATGCTGAATGTTATTAATATAGTTCGTGAAATGGAAATTCCGTTGACATTTACCAAAGCTTTTCGCTTTTAGTATAACGACTCTTCAAACGTTAATTCAAATTCTGCGCTTGCGTCCAATTCTATTAAAATAACCGTTTATCAAATATCTCGCTAACCCTGAGAACACAAGAAACATACTATTCACAGAGTCATTGAGAATACAATGTCAATAATATTCCTCTATTTATTTTAGTTTACATTCTCAGACTTCCCCGACATTCATTCATGTGTTTCTAATAACTGTTTAATTTCGAAATTAAATAAAATTAGAGAGATTATATAAATTGGTTCAGTCTTGGGGAAGGATCTGTGTCCATCGACGCGGTTAATGTTCCGCTTGAATAGTTACAAGTTGGTGGCTGCTGGAAAATAAAATAAAGACAAGGAGGGAATTCTCGAAGGCCACCGTACTCTAGTATGGAACTTGGATGGGGATCTTAATATGGGTGAGGAGGGAAAGAGAGAAAGAGAAAGAGAGAGGGGAGATAAAGGGTTAAAGACAGAGAGGGAGACATAGAGCGAAAGAGAGAGAGAGAGAGAGAGAGAGAGAGAAGAGGAAAAAGAGAAAAGGGAAGAGAGAGAGAGAAGGGGAGAGAGAGAAAAGGGGAGAGAAAGAGGAGAGAGAAGGAGGAGAGAGAAAGAGACGAGTGGGACGAGTATATTAATCACAAGAACGGTAGTAGAAATGCGATTAGTTGAATGGTTATGATGTGTGTGTGAGTTGCAAGTGGATATTTCTTTTACTCCGAGTTACACTTTTCCGTCTTTCGAAGACATGACGCTTGCAGTAACACTCTCTATCCTAAAGCAGGAAAATATGCGAGAGTGTATAGATCTTAGAAGATGCAGTGTTAGACACAGCAGCAGGTTATAGAGTATGTAAATATTAGATATTGCCTAGAATAAACTTATTTATAATAAAATTATTTAAAAGAATGTGAAGAAAAATTACAAGCAGTGTGCTAATCGACGAGAATTTTTTCATGGTGTCCAAGTGATACAAGAGAAATATCTGGTATGAACCTTGAGGGAGCATCAAAAGGAAAAGGAAACCAGAATTTTTAGAGAATCGAAAGTGAAAAGGATTAATAAATAATAGAGACTTGACAGGATATGTGAAAATAGGACAGCTGCTGCGTGGAAGAACAAAACAAACTGGTTTTTCGAATCCGTGTGTGCAAAAAAAACATTCAGGAAACAAACAAAGCGATAGCAGGTAAAGATATCTTCAAAAGAAGGGAAAAATATGCAACATTTTTTTCTGTAGAACAATTTCAAAAGAAGAATTCTGGCTATTTTATCCATTCAGTGGTAGAAAGTTACAAAGGAACAACCTCTAACTGAGTCTGCAAGAATTCGATAATTTAGAATTCTGTTTCAAAGTAAATTCACTCAAAAAGATAATAAAGTTTTTGCTGAAAGAAAACGTACAAATTAAAATACGTTTCGTGGAGGCGCAATGACTCGCGATCGGAGGATCACGGTTTCGATTCCCAGACCGGGCGTTGTGTGTGTTTATTGAGCGAAAACACCTAAAGCTCCACGAGGATCCGGCAAGCGGTGGTAGCAACCCCTGTCATGCTCTTTCGCCCCAACTTTCTCTCACTCTTTCTTCCTGTTTCTTGAATAAAAAGCTGCGATGGACTGGCGTGACGTCCAGCTAGGGGGGAACACATACGCTATGGAAACCGGGAAACAGGCCCTATGCTCCACAAGGGGCTAAGAGGATTTCCAAAAATATGTTTCACATCATTTTCTCTTAACCCGGGGTACATTTTGTACGTTGGCTCTTGTTAACCTGAAATTTCACTCCGTATTTTATCATTTTAGTCAAGAAGTAACAGTAGAGGAGGTACTGACTAGCATCCAAACGATTAGAGACAGGAGGTTGAATATCATTTTTCATATCAAAGAAACGTACAGTGATAAATAGGTTTACAGAACAATAATAAATTGACAAGAACATCAGCAAACTTTCATGCTTCTTTGTTGTCCACTGCGGATGTGTTAACAGACAAAAATAAGGACTTCCCCAGTTAAGCTCGTCTACCCATCGTCGTCTTGGTTATAACTACAATGGCAATAGTTGTTTCCGTCATAGATATAAAGCCAGGAAATTGCTGAGAAGATTGAAGTCAATTTAACAAACCCCATTAACGCGACTGGGACTTCGTTTTATCAATCCGAAAAGGATGAACGGCAAGACTGACAAAGCCGGATGTTAATTCGAAATTTTCAGAGTCGGAACAAGTACGCCATAAAAATACACATTCACGATAATTAAAAGTTCAATTAATAATAATTCTTTAAACTAACAAAATTTGAAGCAATTATTTTTTATCATTATCAGCACTATCATTGTTCGTATTGTTTTTATTTACGTTAACATTACTTTTAGAATTCATACTCTTGTAACAGTTACGATTATAATGCATACAATCAGAACTAACACATTGAGAGAGAAAATTATTAGTAAATCTTTAACTGTTGGGGTGCATTTAGAATGTATATAATACTTGTGTCATTTAGAGCAAATAGTGATTGTTATTGTGGAGGCTAAATTAGGTGTTGTAGAATAAGAACGTTTAATGGTAGACTTGTTTGATATTTGCTAGTATTTATGCTGTGGTAGATAATTACCCTTAAAAGCCTTAAAGAATAGTTGGACAATGAAAGATAACGTAAATAGAACGTCATACAAAATAATATTCCATTTTGCATTTCATCCATTAGTATTCAATGATAGAAGGCCTTAGCAGACAAATTACAGGGAAAAATATATTTAAACATACTGTTTACTCCTACCAATACTTGAAATACTACCGCGATTTTTATTAGTGTTAGAGCTTGGATTACTTCGGGTTGGAGGCGCAGTAAAAACTTTGGCTGTTAGGTCTTCCTATTGAATATATCATCTTTATTGTAATTCACAGAACTATAATTATTACTTGTAGTGGGACTAATAGATTTGGTAAAAGAGAGTTTAGCATTATTTTTATATGCGAAGGAATTTAAAGTATTACTTACAGGATAAGTCGGTAAAAGATTATATTTATCTCTATCATGAGGGATATTTAATATTTCATATTCACTTTTAATAAGATTACGGTAACGCATCCTATTAGTATTTGTCACGGAAGATAATTTATTTTGTGTACATATTTAATTATTTTTATCTTTGCATCCTTATGTGTGTGTGTGTGTATGTATGTGCACATGGAGGTATATCTGCGTGTCAACCATGTTCACTTACGTATGTCTACAAATACATGTGGACATAAATAACTATGTGAATGTAGATGTGCGTATATGCATCAATTTGTTAGTGTATGTGTGTGTGTGTGAGTGTGTGTGTGAGTATGAGTGTGTGTATGGGTGTGTGTGTTTGTGTATGCGTGTATGTATATATATATAGATAGATATACATACGTATATAGATGTGTGTGATTGTATTTGTCTATGTGTGTGTTTAGTTTTCATATGTGCATATGTGAACGTATGCTTATACACACACATATATGTAAATATATATATATATATATATATATATATATATATATA
>NC_069001.1:10631203-10632477 GCF_001194135.2 Octopus bimaculoides | reverse complement strand
TATATATGTATGTATATGTATATACGTATACTAACATCCCTAACATAGTTTGACCTGAGAGAGAAGAGACAGAATATATTACTCATCCATAAATTATAGACACTATATTGTATTCAAGTGTGCCCCACGGTGGACTTATGCGAAAGCTACAGGCCTTTTTTCTTCTTCTTCTTCTTCTTCTTCTTCTTCTTCTTCTTCTTCTTTTTTTTCTTCTTCTTCTTCTTCTTCTTCTTCTTCTTCTTCTTCCTATTAAGGCGGCGTTGGCACGCCGGGCGAAATGCTTAGCAGCATTTTTCTGTTGCTGCGTTCTGAGTTCAAATTCCACCGAGGTCAACGTTGCCTTTCATCCATTCAGGGTCGATAAATCAAGTGCCAGTGAAATACTGGAGTCAGTGTAATTGACTCATCCGCTCCTCCAAAATGTTTGACCTTGTGCCAAAATTCGAAACCATTATCATTATTACTACGGCGGTGAGCTGGTAGAATCGTTAGCAGGCCGGACGAAATGCTAAACCAACGGAGACAAACGCTAAACCAACGGAGACAAAACATATATAAGAAGTAACTCTAAAGTAGAATTTTACTATGATTTAAAACATGGGTACAAACTGTAAACCCCCATTTTCGTTCTCTTTGACTTCCAGAAAAATTCCTTTTAATATTTAATAAGATGAATACATCGAAACCTGTTACATTTTAAATCACTCACTATAATAAAAAAAATATTCTTTTGTGTTCTAGGTACAAGGCCCGAAGTTTTTGAGGAGGGGGCCAGTCGATTAGATCGACCCCAGTACGCAACTGGTACTTAATTTATCGACCCCGAAAGGAGGAAAGGCAAATTCGACCTCGGCGGAATTTGAATTCAAAACGTTAAGATGGACGTAATCCCGCGAAGCATTTCGTCCGAGGAGCTCACGTTTCTGCCACCTCGCCGACCTTGGTTGATATTGTATAGATAATACTTTAGTATGTGGTGTTATTTTTGCGGCTCATGTTGGTGTTGCTGTTGTTGCTGTTATCGGTGTCATGAATGGTAGTGTTGTTATCCTTCCAAGTTGCTTCTGTCCTTACTGAATGTAAGAAAAGAGGCAACAAGTTTTATTCATATAAATAGCAAACCCACATACACACGTGCACGCCGCAGACCCCACAAGACTATATCGCAACACACACACACACACACACGCACACACACACACACACACACACACACACAGAGACACACACACACACACAGACACACACACACACAGACACAGACACACACCCAC
>NC_069001.1:10629925-10630302 GCF_001194135.2 Octopus bimaculoides | reverse complement strand
CACACACACACACACACACACACACACACACAGACACACACACACACACAAACTCACATACACACTTACACACAGATATACACACGCACACGCACACACACACACATTCTTTCTTATTTGAATAGCTTTAGCTGTGAGAATAATATTTATCTAGGAACATGTGGAAATATATATATATATATATATATATATATATATATACATATATATGTGTGTGTATGTGTATATGCATATATTATATTTATATCTCTCTGTGTATATATATATATATATGTATGCATATGTATGTGTGTATATATATTATGTATATGTACATATATATGTGTACATATGAATATATATATAAATATTATATATATGTGTGTATGTATATATAT
>NC_069001.1:10628892-10629379 GCF_001194135.2 Octopus bimaculoides | reverse complement strand
AAAAAAAAAAAAAAAATAATATACGCAAAATTATACAATATATTCCGAAAACAAACAAGGATTATAAAAAGAAAGGAAAAAGGAGCAAACAAACAAACAAAAAACAGGTATAAAAGAGGCAGGAAAATGGTGGTGGGGGATATATATATATATATATGTATGTATGTGTGTATGTGTGTGTGTATTTATATAAATGCATATATATATGCGTATGTGAGCATATTATACATGTGCCAACACATATATAATCCGCAAAAGGAGCATATGCATCAGGAAATAGATAGTATACGTACAAATTAATAAATATCTATGTAGTTTCAATACAGAAGATATTGCCTTGTGAATGAGCAGTCTCGTGTACACATACCTATATATAATATATATTCGCACACACATACATATTCACTTGATCGTTATGCGGATATGATTATATATATATATATATCTATATATATATATATATCTATATCTATATATATATCTATAT
>NC_069001.1:10624831-10628177 GCF_001194135.2 Octopus bimaculoides | reverse complement strand
TCGGTATGAAAGCACCATTATTGTTGAGCTATATATATATATATATATATATATATATATATATACACACAATTATATGTACAGATATTTATATATATATATAAATATATATATTTGTGTGTGGCGGGTGCGTTTCGTCCCTCTTTACATTCTGATTTCGAATTCTGCCGATGTCGACTTTTGTCTTTCGTCCTTACGAGGTCAATAAAATAAATCTCAGTGAAGCATTGGGTTCGATATGATGGACAACTTCCCCTTCTCCAGACCTTAAGGCCTTGTGCCTAGGATAGGAAGGCATAAAACTAAGAGAAGGCAATAATGATAGGGAGAGAGAAAGAGAGAGAAAAAGAGAAAGAGGACAAGAGATTAATATTGAATCTACATTAATTACCGACAATGCTCACAACACATTTTTTGATATAAACGTTGACTGAAGACCGAGTGGATTGGTGAGAAAAGTCCAAAGAAAATGTGCTGGCCATCTCCAATTAGGAAGTTTCTCCTTTGCAAATTCAAGAATATGAACAAAGCAACAGATTCTAAGCACAACAGAACTAAAACACTTTTGCTCGGCTTTACATCTACAAATGCTTTCATATCACTGTCTGTGTCTATCACTTACAAAAATATCTTCCTGTATTGATTATATCGACAAGAATGTAATATATTCTGTCATTTACGACCATAAATATGTCTTTATATGTCTTAGTCTTCTAAATCTTATCTCTGCTCTGTTCACCTTTATGGATATTATAAGCATTATTCATAATACGAACCTCAAATTTGCCATGACATTTTGTAATTCATTACTATTGATGAATGGGAAGGCGGCGAGATTGCAGAATCTTTGGCACGCCGGGTGAATTGCTTAGTGTTCTGAGTTCAAATTCGGCCTTTCATCCTTTCGGAGTCTTTGATTTTTTAAATCTTTTCTGGGTCGATCAAATAACTACCAGTGGAACACTGGGGTCGATGTAATTGATTTATCCCTTCTGACGAACTTTCTGGCGTAGTGCCAAAATTTGAAACTTATATTATTATTATTATTATTATTATTATTATTATTATTATTATTATTATTATTATTATTATTAATATTGTTATTATTATTATAGCCATGTGGATTTCTTTGGGGTTTGAATAATTCACTTTTGGAAACATGGGTGTTTTGCTCAACATTCTTACACAAACCTTATTCAGGGACCTTTTGAGCGGGATGGGCTACTCGACCTGAAAACTTTTTTAACTGGGCCCCACTTGCGAGGTCATGCGCTGTTTATGTTGATATGAGATCACCATGTCGCACACACATGGTTGTGATGCATGTGCCTCGTGTACCCTTATCAGACGGGTAGTCATGATCGGTATAATGGGCTTCGTATATTTTACCCCAGTGTCACTTTGATGGCATGCACTGCTCTCTCACTCAATAATAATAATAATAATAATAATAATAATAATAATAATAATAATTAATAGCTGTACTGTGTATAACATTTAACACTTTATTTTAGACCTTCTTTGCAGAAGCATCTGTATCTGGACTCTCGACAATGCTCTCATAGTCTCGCTGCCATTTTTTCTGCTCTATTATAATAAAATAAAAAACAAAAAAAAAAACAAAACCAATAGAGGCTCTACACCTAATTTTACTGCAATTTATTTTGCTCATGCTAACATCTTTAATATTTATTTGTATGATAAGCAATCAAATAATTAGTAATATTAATTATTAAAAGGAATTGCGGTCGCTAGTTCCACAAAGAGGTTCGCCATCGTTTAACAGACGATATTTACTTCGCCTAAGACGTCATGTTAGAAAATCGAATTTACCAGAAAAGAGACTCTTGCATCACAAATCTTCTAAATCTCGCCGAAGAGTGCCTGCTTTATTTCGTATTGCTGCATCAGAAGCTGACATTTTGGAAAAGGTCATAACATTTTTCTTAGACCCCTATAATTTTATATTAAAGGACTTTGACACATTCTAATCTGTACTTCATAAAGGTTTTATGGTGAAGCTTTTACCATATTTAGATTTCAGAACAATCCTACTTCAAGTACAAGTAGGAAACAAAGAAGATACAGTGGTGTGCTGAAAAGTTCCTGCGTTTAGGTAACAGAAAACACTTAAGGATCAGTTAATTATGATTTTATTCAACATATTCCCCTCTCAGATTCTTATACTTGCTGCAGCGGTCCTACAGTTTTTCTAAGCCCCTTCAAAAGAACCCGAAGGTTGGACCTGCAGTCAGGCCCATTCGCAATACTCTTAAAGCCAGAAAACTTTCAGCAACCCCTCGTAAATAGTGGACCTTACCAAAAACTGTAGAGAAGTAGACACTTGGTAATTTGATGCACTTTCACTAACCACGAAGCTAGGTCTATACTATACACATTGCGATAAATTTAAATATCTTCTTAGATGTCTTGTTGAAGCATAAATTACCAGTTATACTTAGTGCGTTTGTTTTAAAAGGTTTTGGTTTCTCAAATACGAAAAATCTCATATCAATATAAGTCTGGCTTGTTTTCTTCTCAGAAAATCAAATATAATTTCATATGCTTTCATATAATTTTATGCTTGTCGTTTCGCTAATTGTCGTATGTCTAACTCTTATAAAGAATTCTTGGAACTGAAACTTTTTCTACACGAACTGATATTTGATGTACAATTTAAGATAAACGGAAATCATTTAGTTTCTATTTTCGGTATGTAATACATTTTCCTAAACAATATATCCAAACAAATTAGATATTTCATTCAGTTTTTTTTTACACAACTGAAAACGTGAGTTTCGTTTCGTTAATCACAACTCGATGCAAATCTTTATCCATTGTCAGATAAACTTATGTTCGTTTAAACACAGAATAATTAATGCTAATTAAAAAGATCCAGAAGCTTATAGCAATGCTCTCGTTTTTTACTTATTCTCGTCATCTTTGTGCCTATTTATCAATAACTATGTTTGTTTGTAATCAGTCATCGCTCGAAACATTTCTTCACGCAATCTTGATTAACTGAATATTCATGTGATTGTAAATATCCTCGACTACGATCCTTTAATATCTGATATGAGATTTTCCGTATTTGAGAGAGAAAAAAAAATCCTTTAAAACAAGCGCTCTAAATATAATTGGTACTTTCTGCTTAAACAAGACATCTAAGAAAATATTTAAATTTCTTGGTGTAGTCATTCGGTATTCTTTTCGGTATATATAAGGACATTACTACAGAATAATGCCACACAACAGACATAAATATAAACGAATAATTATATTCTTGGGAATAGAAATTTCCCTTCCGAATTTTTTAAAAAACTAGCTTCCTGATAAAATTCTTGTA
>NC_069001.1:10620420-10624191 GCF_001194135.2 Octopus bimaculoides | reverse complement strand
TGTGTGTGTGTGTGTGTGTGTGTACATGTTTGCATGTATATATAAGTAAAGAAAGAAAGAGAGGTATGAGGAAAAGATTGAGAGAGAGTGTGTGTGGCAGGGAGATATCACTCTAGTTGTTGAATCTACTTTGTTTTCTCTCTAAGACCGAAGACTAAAAAAAATTTGACACCTTTCGAGCTTATTGTTTGCAGCTTGTTGTTCTTATTTATTTATTTGTTTTCATGGCCTGATAACCGATTTTGCAAGCATTTCCAATGTAAGGAAGAGGTGAAATTATCTAAACCATACGTATGTTTGTATGTGTGTCTATGTGTGTATGTGTGTGTGTGTGTGTGTGTGTGTGTGTGTGTGTGTGTGTATGTGTATATGCCTTTCTGTTTTTGTGTGTGTATTTATAAACGCTTCTCTCTAAAGTGTTAAACTTGAGCGAATTATTGGTTACAACTTGTCCATTCCGTGCTATGTGCTGTCTTTATGTCCACTGTGTTCATAATACGTATTCATACACACACACACACACAAACAGACAAACACACACACACACACATATAGACACATATAAACACACATATAATATTGTATGTGTGTATGCATCTCTCTTTCTCTCTCTCTCTCTCTCTCTCTCTCTCTCTCCCTATTTTACTCTTTGCATTTATATATGCGTGTGTACCGACACTCATACACACACACACGCACGTATGTACATATATATTCATATATAGTTATTTGCTAATAATTTGAAGCAAAAGTTTAAAGTTAAAATTTATTGATCAATAAAAAGAAATGACCAGAAAAATGCGAATAATTAGTATGATATTCACCTGCCGTACAAGCAACAAGTGCACGTTTATGAAAGCTTTTAATAAAATAAACTTTTATTACTTCTGCTGTTCAACCATTCCATATGCTACTTATTTTAACTTTTAATTGGCTCTTTGATAATATGCCTAAATCACCTAATTAGTATTTAATATAAGGCCATACATGTTTCATAATTTAAAATAATTTTCGCAAAATAAAAGCATTTACTAATAAACTATTTGTTGATGTTATTTTAATAGCTTTTTGAAACTAGGTTTTACTGCAAAACTTAGCTTTCAAATTTCCGCAATTACAATACGCTTTCACAATTTAATACTGTATATTTTATATCTAATGAGTGCATACTAAGTTAAAGAACAAGTGATAATCGCTTTTATTTCATAAAATATTATAAAATATTATAAAATATTTTATATTTCGGTAGGTTATTCTGCCTAGTTGATGCATTCTCGGCCCTGAGGCCTGAGAAGTGATTGATCAGACGGACTTCATCTACGAGAAACATAAAAAAAATATCCTGAAATATGAAGAGCGAAACGAATGCTTAATCCATGAATAGTGTCACAACTCTTTTTCAAGGCCCAAGAATTTCAAGAGCCAGCGATCGACACAGAAAGTCATGGCGATTGTTGTGAGCGATGCCAAGCGCTATCGTCTTCTTGAACGCGGCTTTGCCACGAACAGTGAGCTGTGCATTGAGACACTATAGAAATTAATAGAAGTGCTAAAATGATCTCAATTCTCTGTCCTCCATTTCCCTGGCTAAATCCTTGCCCTGTTATCTGAATTAGAAAAAAATAATTATTTTAATAGCAATAGTTATTATTTTCATAGCTAATCTCGTTTGTGTTCTCGACTTTTAATTTATTCTTCTTAGTTCGAGGTAACTGAGAATGTATTGAATTTCCAATGTGGCGTCGAAAAGGAGAATGTGATGACGGGGGACAGCAACCTGGAACAACAGCTGCAAGAAGAAGAAGAAGAAGTAATAGTAGTAGTCGTAGTGGTAGAATAAGACAAAGAACAATAACAAGAAGAAGAAAAAGAGCGATAACAACAAGAAAAGGAACAGTAAGGAGAACAACAACAATTACAACAGCTATTGTGACCATTCTAAGTATATTTATGCATGTTTATTTGTGTGTGTGTGTGTGTGTGTGTGTGTGTGTGTATGTGCGTATGTGTATACGTATGTGTGTGTTTCACATGACGTTTCTTTTTTCTTCTTCTTGTTGTGCGCTGCACTGACATCGTTTGAAGTAATTGGCTATTAATTCATTTGTTATGATGTCAGCTGAGAGTAATACACCTTTGGCTGAAAGTCTGAGCACAAACACAGCAGCAACAGCAGCAGTAGAAGCAGCAGCAGCAGCAGCAGCAGCAGTAGCAGTAGCAGTGGCAGCAATGGTTGCAATAGTAGTGGCTAATAATGGTTAGCTAATTGCGTAATGAGAATTGCTACGTTTTCGACAAAATATTCTAAATTTCATTGTCTGAAAATATAAATAAATAAACGGGATGGTCCAAGTCATTGCGACTTCGGTTCATAGACTTCTTTCGTTAGGACTGAACTTGACTTAAACAACAACAATAACAGTAGCAGCAGCAGCAACAACAACAACAACAATAATAACAACTGCAGCAGCAACATTTGCATATTTCACTGGGCAGAAAGGAGACTTAATAGTCATGGTAGGAGCGCCTTTCATCATATCTCTTCCCAGTCAAGACAAGACTGAGCCAATAAAGCAAAGCAAAATATTTTTCGCTTCTCGGTTTGGTGGTCAAGACAAGAGCGCTTTAAATCTTTTCTACTCTAGGCACAAGAATCGAAATTTTGGGAGAGGGGGCCAGTCGATTAGGTCGACCCCAGTACGCAATTGGTACTTATTTTATCGACTACAAAAGGATGAAATGCAAAGTCGACCTTGGCGGAATTTGAACTCGGAACGTAAAGACAGACGAAATACCACTAAGCATTTTGTCCAGCGTCCTAACGGTTATGCTAGCTCGCCTCCTTGGGTGCGATTTAAATCATTAAACAGTTGTATCAGAGCAGATCTAAGAATAAATAATGATTTATTACAAAGGCATAAATCTACATTTTGTGGTTGGGGATTCGGTCAGTCTCTTAAATTGATCCCAGAAGGATAAAGACCACGACGAAATTTGAACATAAATGGACTAGTGGTTAGGACATTGCACGCGCGATTACTAGATCATGAGTTCGATGCCCGGCTCAGGATTTGCATTGTGTTCTTGAGCAAGGCACTTCATTTCAAATTGCTCTGCGATCATATGGACATCTGTGTTATGAATTGAGGAAAATTTTACTGTTGCTTCTTTCTGGGCAGCCATCTCGTAAGAGTTCCCTTGTTGGCTAATGTAAGTCTTATAGACTGAAGCACCTTGTTCTCTGTTCAATGAATGTTAGCCGAGCTGGATTGACAGTAAGAACAGCAACAACACAACATCAAGAACAACTGATTAACTGCGCGTTCGACCTGCAAGAAATAATAGTCAAATTTCTCCAAGATTAAAATCCTGTTATCTTGAAAGAACATATGATGCTCGAGAAGAGATAAAGAATAGCGGGGAGCTGGAGGAGAGATAGAGAGGGGAAGTGGAGAGAGATGAAGAAAGGCATGCAGAGAATTAGTGAAGTGTAAAAGTGGCAACGAGGAGAAAGTGAGAGAGAGAGAGATAGAAATGAAGAAGAAGACGAGAGAGGAATGAGGTGTGAAGAGCGTGGGCAAAGAAGGAGAAAGAGAAAGAGAGAGAGATGTGAGAGAGGTAGGAAAGAGTAAGAGAAAGAATAAAAGAAAAATTGGAAACAGAGGGAAGGATAACAAAGAAAAAATGGTGAAAGGGGAACAGGAGAGAGTGAGAGAGAGAGAGAGAGAGAGAGAGAGAGAGAGAGAGAGAGAGAGAGAGAGAGAGAGAGAG
>NC_069001.1:10619106-10620054 GCF_001194135.2 Octopus bimaculoides | reverse complement strand
TAATGTTTAAATATTAATAATTTTGTCCAAAATCCTAATTATTCTCGACTGTTTAAAGTCGGTTATTTTAATTAAATTATTATTAAAATCTAGAAATCATTTTAATATTTGGGAGGTGGGTGTACCGGGGGTGTTTTATGGCGGTTGGGGATAGTGATGGCCGTTGGCGGTGGCGACGGCTGGAGGCGTTAGTGATGCTGGTAGCCTTGGGAGAGGTGTTGGTGTTAGCGGGATGAGTGATGCTGGAGTGGGCGTGGCGGTGCCGGTGGTGTTGATGGTAGTACGAGTAGCAATGATGGAGATGATGTTGGACGAATTGATCATTGTGTTGTTAGTTTGAGTGTGCATGTGTGTGTGTTGCTAGTTTGAGTGTGTGTATGCGCTGTAGTTCGAGTGTATGTGTGTTGTTAGTTTGAGTCCGTGTGTGTAGTTAATTTTAGTGTGGGTGTTGTTACTTTGAGTGGGTGTTGTTCGTTTGAGTGTGTGTGTTGTTAGTTCGAGTAATTGTGTTGCTAGTTTGAGTGTGTGTATGAGCTGTAGTTCGGGTGTGTCAGACTACACAGCTGGTAAAAATGAGTAGTCCCTGTATTTCAAAGGGCCAGTCTTGTTACACTCTGTGTCACGCTGAATCTTCCTGAGAACTACGTTAAGGGTACACGTGTCTGCGGCGTGCTCAGCCACTTGTAGTCTAATTTCACGAGCAAACTATTCCGTTGATCGGATCGACTTGAACCCTCGACGTCGTAACCGACGGAGTGTCAGTTACAGAGGAGAAATTTCTAGAAATGGAAACAAAAAATATTGGATGGTTACGGCTGGAAGGCTTTTGATTCCGGATTTGTATGATTAGGTTTGACCTGTAGCTAAATAACAAGTTTTTTTTTTAATGAAAATACTTCTATCTACCTGAGATTTGAAACTGCAAGCCATGGTTTTGGTATGTCGAAT
>NC_069001.1:10617334-10618493 GCF_001194135.2 Octopus bimaculoides | reverse complement strand
ATATATATATATATATATACATATACACATATATACGACGGACTTCTTTCAGTTTTCGTCTACCAAATCCACTCACAAGGCTTTGGTCGGCCCGAGGCTATAGTAGAAGACACTTGCCCAAGGTGTCACACAGTGGGTCTGAACCCGGAACCATGTGGTTCGTAAGCAAGCTACGTACCACACAGCCACTCCTATTCACATAGCCGTTATTGCGTAAGTACAGTAGACACCTGTAACTGTGTCCTTCCACCGATTCAGAGAGGAACGATAGATAGATAGATAGATAGATAGATAGATAGATAGATAGATAAATGGAAATAGATAGACATAGAGAGAGTCAGGTGTAGTACTTTTTGCGAAAAGGGAACTATAAGATAAAGTAGAAAAACATCATATAAAAACAATATCAAAAGAATGATTAATGTAATTACATTTTCATTCGGTTTATTATTTTATTTCCCCATCCCCCACCACGTCGGATTGTTTTTTTTTTGCTTTTTGATTTTTCTATATTTTTGTTACTACCACTCGAAATTCTGAATAGAAGACTTGTCAACTCCACTCAGCTTAACTAGAACATCGACCATTATTGACAAAAATCTAAGTGGTTGCATTAACCTCGTATAAGAGGACACTTCGAGTCGACACATACAATATTTTAGTGTATGTCGTCTTTGTATATTGATGGACTCAAATGGTTTTAGAAGCTATTTTGATGCAATGTCTTTCTGGATTATCATTTTTTTCCTTTCTTTCCTGTGTTCGGAGTAGGCGGTAAAATGGACCAAAAATTTCTTTAAAATCTCGCTCCGGTGGTAGATGGAATTGGTGTTAGTGATGGCAATAAGATAAAATGGAAATACCAAAAAAAAAAAAAGAAAGAAAAAAAGCACAAAAAAGACAAAAAACAACAATAATAATGATTTCTTTATTTGCAACGAAGGGGGAGAGGAGAATGAGGAGGAGGAGGAGATATAATAATGATAAAAGGTATTTTGGTTACATAGATTTTTAATCAGGCGGATGAGAAAAGTAGGCACCCTTCACTTTACCATTATTTCCCTAAAACTACATGAATAGTTGAATATGTGTGTGTTATGTACTTCTGTGAGTGTGTGTGTAAGTGTTTCTGTACGTAAGTGCATATGTTAAGAAGTAT
>NC_069001.1:10611118-10615236 GCF_001194135.2 Octopus bimaculoides | reverse complement strand
ATATATATATATATATATATATATATATATATATATATATATACGTATGTATGTATGTATGTATGAAATAAACACCTATCGTTAATGTCGAATATGGCGATAGAAATGAGTCCACCATAAAATCTGTAAGTGCCAGTCTTTCACTATAATTATTAACAACCAAAATACATCTTTACAAGGAAGCTGTCATTCCTCTCGCCAATATTTTACTAATGTCATTATTATTATTATTATTATTATTATTACTATCATTATTATTATTATTATTATTATTATTAATATTATCGTTCTCCCTTTATTATATTTTTGTCGTTGCTGTTATAATTATTGTTGTTATGTTTTCTTATTCTTGTCGTTACTTTGTAATATGTGGTTGTTGTTTTTTATTATTGTTGTTGTTGTTGTTATTCTCCTGATCCCTCTCTTCTTCTCCCTCTCCCTCACCATCGTTATTTTTCTCCTTTATTGTTGCTTGTTATTGTTGCTGGTGTTATTGGTATTATTATTTTGGCTATCATCATCATCATCATTCACATCATCATCATCATCATCATCATCAATCATTGGCATTATTGTTGCTGCTGTTGTTATTTTTGTTGTTACTATTATTATTATTATTATTATTATTATTATTGTTGTTGCCTTTGCACAGCCTCTAACGCTGGAGATGTACTACCAGTGAACTAAGGTAACACCTCTCATTTTTCGAGCACCTTCCGGAGTATTCACGTGGGTGAGTACTCCATAGACACGTGTACCCATGACGTAATTCTCAGAGAGATTCAACATGACAAAGAGTGTGACAAAGCTGGCCCTTTGAAATACAGGTACAACAGAAACGCAAAGAAAAAGTGGGATAAAGTTGTGGTGAAAGAGTACAGCGGGGTTCGCCACCACCCCTGCCGAGGTCTGTTGGTGCTGTGGGAGTTTCCGTTCAATAAACACCCACAACGTCCGGTCTGGGAATCGAAACCTCGATCCTACGACCGATAGTCCGCTGCCCCAACCACTGGGCCATTGCGCCTCCACTGATGAAATATATAGCAGTAGTGTACTAGAGTCCATTTTGTCAGAAATCCTTTCTTTTAATTTTATGGTCTTGTACTAATGTAAGGAATCTTTAGAAGACGGGAAAAAAAAAACAGAAACAAAAAGAAAAAAAAAACTAATTAATGAAAAAATCACATCTTTTCCTATGGAGTTTCAATAACATTAAATAAATAGCATGAATTAAATTAACAGGCTTAGATATTTGCTTGCTTTCTCTCTCCAGCTAAACAACTTACGAGAGCAGCATTTTTCAATTTGTCGACTCACATGGGGGGAATGGCTGGGAAGAAGCCGAAACAGCGGCAGCAGCAGCAGAAGTCAACAACAGCAGCAGCAGCAGAAGAAGAAGAACTAATATAGCTAATTACATAAAATAAGTCATGTAGAAATAAAATGCAATTAATTTAATCATCTTTTTTCTTTTTCTTTTTTGCTTCTTCTTCCACTGAATTGTCTCCCTTATACGTCACCCTTTTGTTCGCCATTCTTTTGCAGTCCCTGCTGATACTTATGAGTGATGCTTCGCTGGTTCGGTGCCGCTGTTTTGTTCTGATGACGAGATTCTCCAGCATTTGCTGTCTTCGTTATTCTAGTTGTATTTTTTTCGTTTATTTTTTTTTGTTTCGCATTATTATCATTATTATTATTATTATTATTATTATTATTATTATTATTATTATTATTATTATTATTATTATTAGTTTCTTCAAAAATTATTTCAGTCCTTTATTTCCCTTTTTATCTCTGGAATTAATCAGAACTCCGTCTTTGGCCTATTTATTTATTTATTTATTTATTTATTTATTCATTCATTCATTCATTCATTCATTCTTATCTGTTAACGAAATGCCTTATTTCTCATAGATTATAGAAATATTGAGTTTCATTGAATTTTGCCATATTTCTTTTCTTCTCATCCACATGCATATACGTAATGAACAGAAATATATCCATATTAGTCCGTATGTGTGAGCGTGCGTGTGAGAGCAAGTATGTCTGAGTGTGGTCTGTGTATTTGTCTGTTCGCTTGTATTTAAAATTCCCATTCGTATATCATGTATAGTCGATATCCAAACACAAGCACATATATTTTTTCCCCTTTATAATAGATTTTCTATTCTTTTCTATATCCTCTGACATATATGCATGGATGTACGTATGATATATGAATACTTATATGCATATTTACATGCATATATAAAATATATAATATAATATAATTCAATTTAATAAAATGTGTTCTGTGAGCGATAATAAAGTGTTCAGTACAGACGAATGCTTAGTATATCACAAGCAATCATAATTCCATTAACTAAATCAGTTCGTAAAGTAACCTGGCTATATGTGGAAATTTCTGGTATTATGTCATAGGTCTGAAAATTTCAAGCGATATAATTCGTTACATGCATATTTTTAGAGGAGAATTATTTCCCAGGATATTTATGAATACAGAAAAGTATATAGAAAATGAAGATATTAAAAATGTGACTCACAGAATGTTGTTCCAACTGATTAGAAATGAGTGCGAAAAGTTATATAGCACAATGCATATATCATTATAAAAATCTAGTGAGATGGGAATAATTTCTTATTGGGCGAAAACTGAAAAGGAAAAAGTTCAGGAGCATGATTGTTTCTAGTTAATAGTTAAATACTCCTCTCCCCTGCTTCATGGAAATGAACACGCAAGAATAATTGAAGCTCTTCGTAGCTACGGTAATCCACAAAATTTTGTCCTTTATCTGCCGAGACTACGTCATTTTCCGAGGTTATGTTGAAACCGGTAGCGTGTTTTTCAAGCTCCAGATATAACTGGACTGTGTTGTTGTATTCATCTTTTCTGTATTTCTGATGTAACAAACATAGTTGAGATATTGTTGTTGAAATTAACCATTAACTATACTTTGCATTATTTACACCTGGTGTTAATGTTAATATTTGGTTTTATAGAGATGACTTCTGTTTCGTTTCGAATTGCTTCAACGCTGCATGATTACTTAAAATCGAATTCAGTTAGACCCTGCCCATGCAGTCGGCTTACACATTATTTAATTCTTTTATCAGAAGTCCAATTGAGTCACTGTTTCAGATATTGTCTACTGAATAATTTTCTGTATCTGCAAGAAATGTCTTTTCTTTTTAATTGAGGCTAGGGATTTTTAATGAAAAAAGGAGATGCAATCAGATGCGTAGCAACGACAGTTGCTAATATTGGTTGACTGTGAGGAGAGGGGAATATGTAATTTTCTGTGAGTCCATTTGCCTCTGGTGTTTCTGTGTTTTATTCTTGTGTTTTTATTGAAGATTACTTTATGTGACGAGGGGCTAGCGATTGTTTGTTATTAATTAGATTTTTGAAAATATGCGTGGACGAGAAACATATTTATCAATATGCGTTTTTCATTCTATATACTGTGTACGTTTCTGTTGATAAGAATTGTCCAATAAATATGCGATAGTTAGGTTACAATAATTAGGACAGTTATTTTGGGACCAAGTAATAAAAAAGATGCTGCAGCAATGTCTGATCGCAGCTCGACGTTACATTAATAAGACACCTCCCTCAGCCATCTCTACAAAAATCGTATAAAACAGCTTCAACTTAATTATAGCTGTCCACATAATACGATGAGTTTTAATAACATGTGAACCAATCAAATTAACTGAGAATGACTGCGTATAATAAAAATAGAAACTTATGACACAAAGAACAATCATGTAATTTTGAAGTGATTATATGTGAAACAGATTTTACCACTGCCAAACCAAAACTAAGTAAATCTAAAGTCGCGAATGAATTCACAACAAATTAGACCCGATTTTCTAACATAAAGTGGACGTTGAGACACCGCTGTTGCGATCTCTCAGAGTCACATCAGTGTATATATATATATATATATATATATATATATATACGCACTTGCCCAAGGTGCCACGCAGTGAGACTGAACCCGGGAGCATGTGGTTAGGAGGCAACCTTCTTAGCGCACCCCGATCCTACGCCCATATATATTTATATATATATAATGTGTGTGTGTGTGTGTGTGTGTGTGTGTATATATATATAT
>NC_069001.1:10610702-10611108 GCF_001194135.2 Octopus bimaculoides | reverse complement strand
AAAAACAACACAAACACACCAATAGCCTCTTTCTCACTCTCTCCCTCTCTGTCTCCCTCAAAGATGTCTAAAGTCGAGGAGTTATTTATACTTCCATTATGGTTTCCAAGCTTGAGACAAAAGTTTATAAATATAGGACCCATGTATGTAAGTACAATGCATATACTAGTATGTTATATACATACATACATACATACATACATACATACATACATAGATGCATACATATACGCGTGTGTGTGTGTGCGTGTGTATGTGTGTGTATTTATGTATGTCTGTGTGTGCATTTATTGCTATCTATCTATCTATCTATCTATCTATCTATCTATCTATCTATCTATATATATATATATATATATACACACACACACATTTATGTGCATGTGTGGCGATGTATGTTTATGTG
>NC_069001.1:10608982-10610153 GCF_001194135.2 Octopus bimaculoides | reverse complement strand
TATATATATATATATATATATATATATATATATATATATGTGTGTGTGTATGTGTGTGTGTGTGTGTGTGTGTGTATGTATGTTTGTATGAGTGAATGAATGAATGAATGTATGTATATATATATATATATATATATGTATATATATGCATACATATATACATATATGCAAACACACACACATATATATATATACACACATGTATGTATGTATATATATCCACGTAAAGACGAAAAATGTATGTTATATTTAATTTATATGTGCTTGTATACATACATATATACATACATACACACACACACACACACACATATATCTTTACTCCCTCTCTCTCTCTCTTTCTTTCGATTTCTTTCTTTCTCTCCCCCTCCTTTTTTCTCTCTCTCTCTTTATATATATATATCTTTATATACTATTAATACACACACATACATATGTATACATACATAATACATATTGTAAATGAGATGAACGGAAACAAATTTAAGCATTACATCTCTTCAACGTAGTTGAAATAAGAAAGCTAAATATTGTTTCTCTGCTATTCATGTACGATGCTCACCTTAACACTGATAACATTTGCATAAGGAATGGTTTCTTGCATTGAAGAAGGGACTCAAATAATTGAGAATGGATATAGGATGTTTAAGGAAATCTTGGAAGGTAGAAATATGGTTTTATGACCCTTAGAATAAATCTGGCATTAGATGTAGTTGGAAACTTTCTAACTTTGATATACACATACATCCACATTCCATAGTGATATAAAAATTTTAATAGAAATTCAGTAAAAGTTAGGTCCAGTTGTTTGGGTAACATGGAAGCACTGATCTTCAATCGTAATTATTTAAGAAAAATAAATACAAAAAATAAAGCAAAAACAGTCCTGACACAGTTTTCGCAAAGCTCAATTTGGATGTAACTAGGAATTTAACAAACTACTCCCTGACCTGAAAACAATCTTGATTCTTCGAGGCATGAGGATATGCCCACCATAATGTTAGCATTGCTTGCACGTTGAGTACGGACGTGAGGGTAAAATGCAATGATCTCTCTATTCATGTAAGCTACAACAACTCGCAATATTTCAAGAACTGAAAGATATAATCAGAGACCAACACTAAGTAAATCTTATAATTAAAGGGATACACAAAACGTCTGTCAGCGCGCC
>NC_069001.1:10607477-10608273 GCF_001194135.2 Octopus bimaculoides | reverse complement strand
TGTGTGTATATATATATGTATGTATGTATGTATGTATGTATGTATGTATGTATTTGCATGCATGTTTCTATGTTGGTCTGTACTGCCGAAATTTTTCATTTAAAATGTCTTTCATATATATAACTTGTTCAAATCCCGTACGTAGTTATATATAGCAAGGTTCTATGTCACTTTGTCTACTAAACTGGTCTTTCAATATTATTCTACACGTATAATTTCCAACTTTACATATTGCGTATGCGGATGGGTACGTACACACATACATACATACATACATCTCTATGTATGTGTGTGTATACGTACAATTACAAACACGAGCGTGTACATATATGCATTTAGTTACAAGCGTCTGCGCATAATGTATGTATGTACTTCAAACGAACATAAGCACATACGTACATATATGTGCGTATATATATAAATAAATATATATATATATGTAGATATATATCATACATATATGTGTGTGCTAGTATGTGCACATATGCATACGCAGGAACACACACACACACACACACACACACACATATATATATATATATGAATACATGCACGCACATATTGACATATATATATATATATATATATATATCTATATATATATATGTGTGTGTGTGTGTATGTGTATGAGGGGAGTGATAGAAAGAGAGAGAGAGAGCGAGAGAGAGAGAGAGAGAGAGAGAGAGAGAAATAAATACAGTAATACTTAGGGACAAAGAATCACATATTGCATAAACATTTTCTAATTATAATTACGTTTACATGTGGACTCTGACACATAGATGTAGCTCATATA
>NC_069001.1:10602680-10605644 GCF_001194135.2 Octopus bimaculoides | reverse complement strand
CACCAACACCACCAACACCGCTATCACCACCGCCGCCATCACTTCCACCACCACAACCGCAACCATTGATAACTCCACTTCCACCAGAACCACAACCATCGAAATCGCCACAACTACCACCACCATCACCACCACCACAACCACTACCACCAGCAGCAACAACAACAACCACAACAACAAGAAGATAAATAATCGTCTGATTGTCTCAAAACCAAAACCGAACGAAATCAAAGCAAAAGAAAAGCAAACGACGGTCGTGTCTGAGTGATGGTCCCTTTTGAACACATTTCCGATTGCTATCTGAAAGTAATCAAGTTAGCAAATGTAGAAGCAAGAAAACAAGAGAGAGTTTGTGTCAGTTTCAATATTTACAGAACTAGTAACACGTCACCTGGTTCTATTGTCAGGATTACAAGTGATAACAGGGATAATGTTGACGAGTAGAATGTTATTTTAAACAAGAATCTACCATCCAAACTCTCGTCTCTTTATCAGCTTTTTCAGTAGAGAAAATTACTTTTGGGAACAGGAAAAGCGAATGGCGTAAAATGGTTTTGTTTCATTAAATATTTCGTGAGAGATTTAGGTTTGGTTGGACAGGAATTTTTTTTTTTTTTTTTTGTTCTACTAGATGTTCGACTATGAAAGATCTTCCGCCCGCCAGCCGACAACCACCTCTACCGGCAGACGACAACCAAGAAACGAGAGCCAACTACAGACAAAACGACACCGTCAACAAATAGAATCGTTTTGATGATAGATCTGTTGTGATGTTGAGTACTTACAGCAATAATATTATATTGTATTACATACACAGTCGAGACGTTGTCGACTCTCGTTTTTATGAAGTTATGTATGTGTTAAGTTAGTGTTTGTCAACTCGGTTATTATTAACGTTACTTCCCGTTTTAGCTCTGCAGACGACCAAGATTTACCAAAATGTTCAGAAGAGAAATAATAAAATAAGGAGAAAATCGAAAACAGGAGAAGGATAAAAATAAAAGGTAAGCACGTAAGCACTGACTCTATGGAAACGAGGTCGTTTTAGGACATTCATACTCACATACACATAGGTATACACGCATACATACATACACACACACACACACACACACACATATAAACACAAATAACGATTGCACTAGTTTAGAAAGTGGCTTCATTTGGGATCTTGGGTTCAAACTGAAACGGACTTCGTGGAAGAGTAATAAAGAGAATTTAAGAAAACACGGTAATTGTTAACTTCACTCTTCCATTATTTATTAACAGTAGTGAACGCCGTGAATACTGAAAACGATTTGTCGCACCTCTGCGACCTGCTCATTGACACAAATTTCAATTCATCTTTAGAAGATCTGTCACCATCAAGACAATATTAGCTGTGGAAATATTTCAGTCTGTACTTTTATATAACGACCATATATATACCTATGTAGCGTGTCTTCTAAACTGGGAGCAGTTCTGGGACTCCAATAAGTTGACGTAGTCGGAGCCCATGCTAGTTCGTATAACGACCTGAGTATCCTGCCCGTAGGTCTTACGAAAGAGTAGTTGGAATTGAGGACGAGCGTGGAAAGGTGAAAGAGGCTGGAAGTATTGAATTCAAGAATGTGCGGACGGCAAAAGATAATTCAACTACCATCGGTGTGAGGGATGGCGATACATAAAAATTTTATCTTTAATGAACATGCACCAGGAACGTCCAGAGGGGATAGGAGAAGGGGCTAATGAGGGGCTAATTAGTGTCTTAGACAGACGAGTACCAACAAAGAGTGAGAAAATAAGTTTGAAGTAGTTACAAACGTGCTTATTCGGAAGAGTTGTTGCGGGTGGTAAAGATGGGGAGACCAGGATGGTTGTCTTTACAGATTCGAAGATCATTTGGTTGTTATTTATAGCAACTCAGGCAACCGCATAAAGAGGATCTACTCAGGTGGGATCCGATCAAGTGAAGACTTCAGAACAAATGCATCACCAGCCGTGATCAAATCATTGTTCTTTGTATCAGGGGTAGCATGTCTAAGACTACCTAATCTAGCGATATTCTTAAGAGATGATTTGCTGTTATTTCTAGCTGGTTTAGGGACCACTTGGAAGTCGTCATTAGCAACGTATATAAAAAACGTGTATATTTATATTGCAAATTGCATCCTATGTGCACACGCAAAACAATACATGTAAATTTGCACATGCACTGACCCCAAATACTGCACAAATATTTACCATTGAGGTTCAAAAGGTTGCTCTTTCAGAAAACAAAAAAAAAATAGTTTTCACCATTCCATAGCAAAACTGTTGTACATTTTGACAATTTTTGACATCTTGTCATTTGAAGCAGCTGGAGATGCGAGAATTTGACCAAAAGAACCGGCTAATGGAGACAAAGAAATAGAAAGCATTGAGAGAAAATGCATATGGTCAAATCTGGACATACGACAGTTTAACATTGTAGCAACGATACATACATGCAAAATTAGCCTATTGATGTTGGTGAAATTCCAATGACGGAGCCTTGGATCACGGTTAGAAGCCAATTCTTACTCTATTGTCAAAAGGTCTTGAAATAAAATTGAATGACTGACATGTATGTATGTATTTATGCATGTATGTATTTATGTACGTACGTATGTATATGTATGGATGTATGTATATGACGCAATTCATTTTTGCAGAAATGCTCACTTATATTTAGTATTGTCTATCCACAATATATAAACATATATATATATATATATATATATATATATATACACCATATATACATGCACAACACGGGATTTTCTATTCCCATGCAGAGATTATCACGCCCGCAACCTTTCACACAATTAATTAAAAAGATGCAAATACGCATACATGCACAAATATACACATATATATGTACATATACATACGTACATAGATACATACACACCCACGCGTACACACATATATATGCACATACATTCACGCATATGTATGTATATA
>NC_069001.1:10602117-10602538 GCF_001194135.2 Octopus bimaculoides | reverse complement strand
ATATATATATATATATATACATACACATACATACGCGAACAAATTTATATATACATATAATCTGGTAACACGCACACCCTAGTTTAATCAAAGAAGCCAGAGATTACATTACAGATTATACATACATACATATATACATACCCACATGCATATATATAGACACCCCCCACACACACATACATACACACACACACATTTATATATTCATGTACAGCACACATGTATTTATGAGTGTATATCGCTTTTGCCCTTTCCCTACATATACACACGCATTTATTTATATATGGATAAATATAATTTATATGTATATGCATACATATATATGTATACGTGTGTGTTTGTGTGTGTGTGTGTGTTTGAGTGCTTGTGTACATATATATATATATATATATATATATATATATATATATATATATATATA
>NC_069001.1:10601230-10601949 GCF_001194135.2 Octopus bimaculoides | reverse complement strand
TATATATATATATATATATATATATATATATATATATATATATAGACACAAACACACGTGTGTGAGAGTTTGTGTGTGCGTGCATTTGCGTGCACGCACGTGAACGTGTGTCTATATTAACACATGCAGACGTACATGTAAAGAAGAAGACAGGCTTAGGGATTAATGATAAATGATTAAAGACTAGTGAGAAATTACTCACTCTCTGCAGATTTAGCGAGATGAAAGAAGAACGAGTAAGGAAAACGATTATAAGCTGAATAAATGAAATGCTAATGTAATTAGCTGTGTGCTACAGAAACGTTATTTACTCCCGCTTATTCTTGTCAATGTAGTTTTCGAACAGATGTTGGTTTGTCAATTGAACATGAATTTTTCTGAAACGAATAGATAAAACAGAAATTCATCCTAAGACAGCAGATTTCATTGCTGATATTGTACGTTGTTGAATAAGATGCCTTACGATGTTTGTCTGTGTCCTGAGTTCGAATTTCAACGAGGTGGGTTTTTTTCATGTTTTGGTTTTTTAGGCCGATAAATAAATATTGTAGCATTTAGATACTGGGGTAGATTTTATCAACTATGCTTGTTCCTTGCAAAATGTCTTGTGTGTCTTGAGTGTCTTTTACTGTAGCCTCAGGCCGACCAAAGCCTTGTGAATGGATTTGGTAGACGGAAACTGAAAGAAGCCCATCGTATATGTATATATATATATATAT
>NC_069001.1:10599454-10601220 GCF_001194135.2 Octopus bimaculoides | reverse complement strand
CATATTTTAATATAGATTTGTAACTGGCTTTCATTGCATGGCAAATTTTCAAGAAGAGGGAGAATGAAAATGTTTTTTACAAAAAAGTAAAAAATAATATATAAAAAAATAAATATACCAATACCTTATATTGTCTTTGAGCTTTTAAAGTTCAATAGTAATCCACGTAGATAATATTTGGAAAAATTAGGATGCAAGAAAATGAGAGTTGTGTTAGGTTTAAAAGAAAGAAAAGGGCCTCCTATATATATATAGGTGTAAAAAGGTTGAATGTATTTTCGTCCTTTAACTTTGGAGGTTTCCAAAAGAGATTAAGTACTAGTTGAACACTGGGTTAGATGTAATCGACGTACCCTCTGCCCTCATTTTGCTAGCGCTGTGCCTAAATTTGAAACCAGTATAAAAGCACAACTATCCGTCAGAACTAGAAAGCAGCACTACTTGGGGAAGTCCCTGTTGCATTGCCCTTTAACACCAATTGCTTTAAGATCTCTACAAAGATTTTATCTTCGAATGTTGTTTTCAGTTCCATTAAAATGCATCGTCATGTTAACATAAGATTCTTCTTTTAAATGTACTTGATAAACAGTGGGGATAGATGGTTTAAAATTTCCATTACGCAATAAAACAGCTTTTAAACTTCAGAGTGAGGAATCTATATAAAGTTACCATTCACTTCCATCATGCCTTTCAGAGAAACTTGCAAAATATTTATTAATGTCGTGACAATAACAGAGAAAGCCATTCGCTTTGAAATAAACTGTTAAATCAAAATTTCTCTTTCTTTACTAACTCACAGCTATATTTTCTTCAAGGAAGCGACTTTCTTTGAGACGGAAAGTGAGAAACTGCTTTATCTCCTGACAGTTCTCTGTCTCTTACATTCTTGTCTGAAATGAAAAGAATGAAAACAGACTATATTCGGAACCTGAAGCATTTCCAGCAAATACAAACCCACCAATTTCTGCTTCATTTTCAATCAGGTTGAGTTCATCTTAAGGAGGTATAGCAACCGGCAGTGTTTTACGATTCGATACAGGTTAACAATTAGAATCTAAGTTGAGGTAAATGACTTCGTGTTTTAATACCAACAATACAAAGTTAGCCCTCAGTAACGTGAACTTTCTGTCTTCTACGATTTATTAACAGTTCAAAAGATATTGAGGGTGTCTTCATCTTCAGCCATTTATGTACATTATTGGAATACGTTAAACATTTAGTAAAATGCCCATGGCTTGACATTCAAAATATATCTCAGAAACATAAAAAAAAACATATGTGATAAAAATTACTTCTTCCGTGTAACCAAGAGCGTTTGTCGATTATCTTTGCAGATATCCCTTGAGCTATTTTATCTAATATGGCTTTAAAGCGGCGAGCTGGCAGAATCGTTAGAACGCCGGACGAAATGCTTTCGGGGGTCGATGAATTAAGTACCAGTCAAATACTGGGGTAGATGAGCGTAGGCTCAAAACGTACATGATTTTCCATTCTAACTAAGCGTTAAACACCTGCTTGTTACTCCTACACGTGTCTTATATTTTCTGTAAATTTGAACTACATATACATACATACATATATATATTGGACTGTCCTGTTTCCGACGAAGAGCTCCGCTCGAAACGTCAAATTCTCTTACTTTCCTTTCCCGAGAGTCCAGTAACACAATCTGTATGACGTCTTCGCGTTGTTGTTTTTTGTTGTTTTTGTCATTTTACTTTTTTGAACTTATCTATATACATACATACATACATACATACATATAT
>NC_069001.1:10598437-10599301 GCF_001194135.2 Octopus bimaculoides | reverse complement strand
ATATATATATATATATATATATATATATAAAATCACTTACTTAAGTGTCTTAAAATTATATCCCCTTTCCTTTGATACTCGAAAAGAGCGCCATCTAGGGTTTTGCTTTCTTTCTACGACTAAATGGCAAAATTTAATTATTTGAGAGCCTTTTTGCATACGTTTATCAATGTACCACACCTTAACTTCTATATATCTGTGTTAGCTGAGTATATAAGATGCCTATGTTTATGACATGCTGGCTTACTTAATATATGGTATTGAGATGACCGTGTGGTTAATGTATGTGTTAGTTTTATATGTGTGTGTCATGTGTCTTATGCGTGCGTTAGATGTTTGTAGATACATGCGTGCGTGTGGTGTCTGTGTGTGTACGTGTGTGTATGAGTGCCTTTGTGTGTTTGTCCGTACTTGTGTATGCTTGTGTGTGATTGCGAAGTATTGCTATATTTAATGTATATACTATTTAGGTGACTCTCGGTATAGTAACATCTTCCATTAGATTTCTTTAGAATATGAAATAAGACATAATGCCTCTGCTCTTCTGTTGCCGCCAAATGACAAAGAATAAAATAGATAAACACTACCAAAAAAGGGAGGGAGACAGAGAGAGAGGGAAAGAGAGAAGGAGAGAGAGAGATAAGGTGATGGAGGCAGAGGCAAGAAAGGGATGGCGGAGCAGGAGGGTTCATACATTGAATGACATTAGGGTAGAAGGAAAAAATTCTAAATAAATGTTCGACCATATTACTTATATTCTGATAATTTCTCCAAGGCTGCCAGGAATTAGGTCATTAAAGATATAACTTTTGGAACAATTACAAACCTGTAACACAGACACACACACACACACACACACACACA
>NC_069001.1:10596999-10597314 GCF_001194135.2 Octopus bimaculoides | reverse complement strand
TATATATATATATATATATATATATATATATTTTACATATATACGTATATTACTATGTATACATATTTTTGTGGATTTGTGGATGTGGATGTGTATATATATGTATATGTGAGTGAGTGTGTGTGTATGTGTGTGAGTATATTTATATGAGTCGAGTATATGAAAAAAGAACAATACACGTCATCCATACAGACACGCAGACACATACACACACACATTCAGACCCACACACTCTCACACCCACACATGCTCACACATCAACGAACACAAGATGCAACAACACTAACGTTACATCAATAAGAAACAAAAAAAAAA
>NC_069001.1:10596307-10596989 GCF_001194135.2 Octopus bimaculoides | reverse complement strand
AAAAAAAAAAAAAAAAAAAAAAAAACAGAAACGCATCAACTTTTATATGGAAGTAGTTGTGTACAGAATTTTATAACAATGAACAATTGATATATGTGTGGAGAATGCATGGCTAAAAAATTACAGAACAGAGAATATAGATTTGTAATGAGCTAACGTAGAACCGAGCAGAAACACTCCAAATTGAAACTGGTTGGTGGCATTCAATTGAAACAAAACACCAGTATGCACGGACACGCAAAAATACATGCAATCTTGAGAGCATTTGTTTGGAAACTAAAAATAAAAAATAGACGTATTATCTATGAATACTGATGTATCTGTTTGTAGATATGTGAATAGAGATCTAATGCTAGAAGTATTTGCAATAAGTTGGCTGGATTTTGACGGTTTACGGTTCAAATATAATCTGCTTCTGTTAAAATATATTCTTTTTTTTTTAATTTCAGATAAATTCTTCTTGAAGAGAGAAAACTAGGAATAGATTCAAGAAGATAGTTCAATAACCTGTGTTAGATCGCAATACATACATACGTACATAGATACAGAGATACATAATAAATACTTACATACATATATAGAGAGACACACTCACACATCTATCTATCTATCTATCTATCTATCTATCTATCTATCTATCTATCTATCTATCTATCTATCTATCTATCTATCTATCTATCTA
>NC_069001.1:10592962-10595651 GCF_001194135.2 Octopus bimaculoides | reverse complement strand
ATATATATATATATATATATATATAGGTTGATAGGTAGATGTATAGATTCACATACGGTTATACAGAGCTAGAAAGTTGGAGAGTTTTGTATGAACGCTATGCGCAGAGACGGCCGACCAGCTGTCTTTCCTTTGGTTTCGGTTCATAAGCCATTGATATCTAATTTCTAACAACCTTCAAGATAATTACTCATCTTTCGAGAAAATCTCGTCGAGAATCGACGTCTTAAGTATATCAACTGTAATATTTGATGCAGCAGCAGTAGCCACATATTAAATAGACACAAGCTGAACAAATGATTAGAATCACGCTAGACAGATCAATAGATCGATAGATTACATAAAACGACTGTGTAAAACTACTGAAATAGTTTTAAAAATTAACCGATTTTCTCTTATTACTGTAGTTAGACACACAGAGACACATCACATTTATACAGACATGCGTGTACAAATACAGATTTGCGTTAGACATGGATCACAGGAAAGACATGGACACATACGCAAACGCTTACAATTGTATGTAGGATTGTGTGTGTGTGTGATAATAATGATTTCAAATTTACGCACAAGGCTAGGAATTTCAACTTAAAAATACTCAACTGGTACATATTTTAATGATCCCGAAATAATAAAAGGCAAAGTCTATTTCGGCGGAATTTGAACTCAGAACGTAAAGACTCACAAAATATCAACATAAGTGTCTACGTTCAAATTTACCTACATGTACATATTTGTATGTATGACTGCTCTCTTACGCATATACTACACACGTGCTGTTGGCGATTTCTTTTCCTTCTTTGGACTTTTCCCTTTCTCCTTTCAGATGAAGAGCTATGCACGAAACGTCGAACTCTCTCTCTTTTCACCATCAAGCGACAAACTAATACATTTCTTGTGCACGTCTCTTGTTTGTTAATTTTATAATTCATTTATTTAAACTGACTACATATATATATATATGTATCGGACAGTTTTGTGAACGCGAAAATCTGAGTAACAGCTTTTGTTATATTTCTGCTGCTTTTAAATAAATACACACACACACACACACACACACACAGACAGACACACACGCACATACACACACACATACGCACATATATGTATGTATATCACTGTATATATATAAACGTGCGTGTGTATGTGTGTGTGTTTGTACGCATTTATAGGAATGGAAATACGCAACGTTGCAGAAAATCCAGAGAAAAAAAAACCCCACAGAACTCAATATATGAAGTAGAGTAACATTATTGAATTCGTTTTAAAATGAAACTTCACAAATCGAGACTGAGTTACACATCAGCGATTCTCAAGCAATTTTAATTGCATCAAATTAGCAAATTTTTCTGAAATACATCCGAAATAATAAGCATTGAATACACAATATATTGTAACAAATGTAAACTTTTCAATTTTCCTGAAGCTTTTAACTGTATTACCTATCTTTATGCAGATTCACTGCGAATCCATTTTAGTTAAGATTGATTCAGCATAAATATTCTCCCCATATATTCTTTAATGATTATCGTAGTTACGTTAGTAGCAGTAATAATAATGATAATGATAAATGATAATAATAACAATGACAACAACAGCAACAACAACAATGTTGTTTTCTAGGATTATGGAAGAAAATAATTAGGATTTTAAAGGATACGAAGCAATTAAATGGAATACGACTTGAATATCTCAAGTTTAATGTAGCTTTTTGTACATCATTAATGTATTGGTTTGTCATGGAGTAAATAAACTGTACTCTCCACTAATTGTCTCCCTCCCTTCTCCCCCTCTTCTAGGCTCTGCTAGGCTCTCTCTCTCTTATTTTGCCTTACAGTTCGTTCTTCACTTCTTTATCCGTCTCTCTATTAACACTTTCTTTTCTCCGTTTTTATCTCACTTCATATCTCTCTTTCTCACGTCTATTCTCCCCCGCTTATTTCCCTTCTCTCTCCTGTCTTGTCTTCCCTTTCCCTCACACTATCTCCCTCTCACCCCATCCCCGCAGCGCTCTCTCACTTTACTACTTAATCTCCCGCACATTAACTTTCGCTCCGTCTGGCTGACAGTCCCTGCCGCTATCCATTTGCCCATCCGCCTCTCTCTCCGCTCTAATAACTCGTCCTATTCCCCCACCAAACAGGACAATTACTCCCTACAAACTGGGTCATGTCAAACGGTTTACCAAACATACATAGCAATCACCTCCAACACAACAACACAATAATGCGTTCACTTCGTGCAGCTTTCGGTTCAAAGCAAAAAACCTGCACTTGCAGCCTCACTTAAGCCTTAACAATCGCTACTACTACTACTACTACTACTACTACTACTACTACTACTACTACTCTATTGAAGTCCTGGTCGATGCTCTGCGACATGTTTCCAATGAAGTATAAAAAAAATTTGAACAATGACTACATTAATAAAAGCAATAACAGCGAAAACAACAACAGCAATACTACTACTACTACTACTACTACTACTACTACTACTACTACTACTACTACTACTACTAATAATAATAATAATAATTCTTTTTTTAATGGCCACAAGGGCCGTATACAAAAGAGGGGAATACACAAGAAAAAGTACATGAGCGTGCAAACAGTACAAAAATAATCAAACAGTAAAAATTCCCCTAAAAGGGGTAGTGTGCTCCACCCAGGGGCCAAGGAAGCCCGCTCAT
>NC_069001.1:10591483-10591989 GCF_001194135.2 Octopus bimaculoides | reverse complement strand
TCTGCGTCTGATTTTTATCGAATCATTCGAAGACTTTTGCAAAACACTTCAATTCATCCCAACCCGGTTTACGTGCAAACTTCCCTCACCTTGCTTTACTACTACTACTACTGCTGCTGCTGCTGCTGCTGCCGTACACTACTACTACTACTACTACTACTACTACTACTACTACTACTACTACTACTGCTAGTAGTAGTAATAATTGTGCTGCTATTCCGCTTCCACCTCCTCCTCCCCTTCTGCCTCTTCCTCCATTTCTGCCTCCTCTTCTTCGTCTTCTTGTTCCTCTTCCTCCTTCTTTTCCTCCTCCTCCTCCTCCTCTTCCTCTCCTTCTTCTGTCACCTCTTGTTCCACCACCCCTTCCCTTCTGCCCTTTCCCCTCCACTTCCACTTCTCTGTCTTCTCCCTCTTCCTCTTCCTCCTTCTCTTTCTTCTGCTTCCCCCTCCTCCTCCTCCTCCTTCTCATTTTCTCAATCTTTATCTCCCCTTCCTCCTCCACCACC
>NC_069001.1:10587378-10591378 GCF_001194135.2 Octopus bimaculoides | reverse complement strand
CTACTACTACTACTACTACTACTACTACTACTACTACTGTTTGGTGCTGCTACTTCGACTAATGAATGACGGACCGCAACCCCCTTCTATCGTCACTATAGTTTCATGTTTAACGAAGCGATCAAACCCTTAAGATTTATCTCAAGAAATAAAACGTCAACAATCTGTCATCAGAAAACTCAATTTTCTCTCTCTCTCTTTTTTGCTTAGTATACTCCTCCCTCTCCCCTTTTCACCTTTCTCTGTATCTCCTTTCCCCTCTTTTTCCTTTTCTTCTTCTCCTTTTTTCTTCCTGTACATTTCCTTCCAATTGTATTTCTCTGTCCAACACCGTTTCTCTTCTTCATTATCTTTCAAATTAATTTTTTCTTTATCAGTTTTTCTGCCACTCACTGCCTAGTCTTCTTTCAACCACCCCGTTTTTTCCATATGCTCCCCTCTATTCCTGTACCCCTGTACTCCCCCATTCAATATCTTATTCTGTACGAGGTCTCCCCGTTTTCTTTTCTTCTCGATTCTTCGCTGAATTATTCCCTTCTTCATTTACATAAAACCAATACTTTTTTTGCCCCATATGTCATATCTCATTGGCTCCATAACTCATACACCCCTTCTACTAATCCCTCTCCCCTTTCCCCCTCTCCATCTATATCTATCTATCTCTCGTTATCTTTCCCTCTCTCACTCTCTTTCGTCGACTCGCTCAAGCTAATTTATGCAAACACCAAACACGTGTATTATTTCTCGCAGTTACTTATACACTTAAGTACAGCAAACTCAATACATCACTGATGAGGTCCAATAACTCCAAAACCTGTCCATAGTTGCGTCCCTTAACTCCCAAAATCTTCAAATCAATATTAAAGATTAAAATCAGAATAAAACAATTCGTCTTTCTGAAGCATTTCAATTTCCTTTCTTCCTTTCTACGTTCTTTCTTTCTTTCTTTCTTTCTTTCTTTCTGTCTGTCGCTGTCTCTGCCTCTCTTTCTCCCTCTCTTTCTCCCCCTCTCTCTCTCACTCCCTCTCTATTCTATTTCTGTCACCGTTTCTATCTCTCGATATACATTTGTCATCCTCTTTCGCACAAATTCATTACATTTATATACCTATCGTTTCCATCAACACGAACTAAACCTCCCACTTGAAAGATATTTATGCCGAAACCACCATTTCTTTTTGGAGATACGTGGAGATATTAAGACCGCATGATCCATACTATCCACTCGTTTATCTATTAAATAACCAGAGCATGATTTTGAAGTATATTTTGACTGCTATGTTTAGTGCATTGAGCGACCACATAAAGACTTCCTGTCTTGGGCGAGTAGCCATTTGTTCTGTCACTTGATGTTCAAAGAAATAAAGTCGGTTTAAACATTTAACGCTCAGATTACTTGTCTGTTGAAATTCATAGAATTTGGAATTTGTCATTCATTATCATGTAACTATGAGATTTAGATTTCAAAGACTTCAATGATGTGATTGCATATGTTTACAATGGCATTGTAGGTAAATGTGAGAAGCCTGATCTGGTGTGTCTGAGCATAAAGCAAGTAGAATATTGGACTGGATATAGCTGGTTTGAATTCTAAAGAGATAAACAAGCACATTTGACCGTTTAGCATTCAGATTACTTCATCAAATATAATACTTAATTATTCACATTGTCCTGAATTAATCACGCATTTTCTCGTAGTTTCGAGATTTCAATTTCGATGATGTGATTGTATATTTGCAGAATGACATAGAAGAGTAGGTGTCAGAGGCCTGATCTGGTCAGTTTTGACATAAAACAAGTAGTCTGAATGCTAAAAAGCTAAGCCTTATTGTTGTTTGCTTGGCCGTCGCATTTGACCGTGTCGAGAATATTGCAAATGGCTGCTGAACTCATCGTTTTATCAACTGTAGCACACTTCACACGAAACACCTAATTCTTGATATTCGACTCACATTGAAAAAAAATATATTGTGTGGTTGATAACTCATATCTGTTCCTACTTCCAATTTAAATTCCTTTGCTATAAAAGCTGTTACTAATGGTTTTATCTATTGACATTATAACCAAATTATTTCTTGAAATCTTTTAGTTATTGCTCGTGATTTGGGTTGTACAAAAGAGCACTCAGCTGCGTACTTCAATTCTATTATCTTTTTATAAATTTTTCGCCGTGTTCAAGTATTCTACTTCTACAGTAAACAAACAAATCATAACTGCATATATGTCTGGCAGCTTGTCACTCGTTCATCTTATTTTCCTCTCACTCTTTCTCTGTGTCCGTCTTTCTCTCTCGGTCTCACTCTCTACCTACATATATGTATATGTGAATGTATACATATACATATACAGATACATAAATACACACACACACACACACACACACACACACACACATATATATATGTGTGTGTGTGTGTGTGTGTGTATATGTATGCTTCACATCTGCCGTATAACTATATTCCGAGGTCGTTAAACAATAACTATTTAGAGAATAGATCTATCAAAGTGCAATAATGCACTCCGTCAAGGAACCACAACGTCATGAAAGAACTTGTATTATTCTAGGTAAGTTAATGAAATCCAGAGGAAGGATTGCGAATAAATGAGTATTAACGAGAAAAATAAAAAGAGAAATGGAAAAAATGCAAAACAAAATCAAAATAATTATCATAACCAGAGAACGTCCCTCGTTAACTGTTTATCGGATGTCAACGTGATTTCGACACCATAATAGACCTATATATATGTAAGATATATGTTATATATGATATATATATATATATATACATAGCAATAAGAAAATGGAGGGGATTATGTGGTATTCATCAACTTGCAGACATTGTATTATGTCAATTTACCTGTTTAGTTTTTAACTAAGAGGATTATGTCATATTAGTTATTAAAAAGGACATCTAGTGACCGCAGATGGGACAATGACTTACAGCTGTTTCAGTCTAGTGGTGACATGTCTCATTCTATCTATATAACTCTAGTAGGCAGAGAGAGAGAGAGAGAGAGAGAGAGAGGGAGAGAGAGAGGGAGAGAGAGGGAGAGAGAGACTAAAGGCGGTGCTCCAGCATGGCCATAGTCAAATGACTGAAACAAGTAAAAGAGTAAAAGAGTAACTGATCCTCCCAGCGTTTTCATTTAGCCAAAGCCAGGAATATTTCAACACCCCATCACAGAGGTCATCAGCTACTGCCTCCACTGCTGCTGCTGCTACTGCTGTTGTTGTTGTTGTTGTTGTTGTTGTTGTTGTTGTCATATCTTATTCCTGACTAACTTAATGCATGAAGTGCAATCAAATGATGCCGCGTAATCTGTCAATGAACATGCAATTATTATTCGCGCCAATTATTGATGTCAGTCAGAGAGACAGAATTGGCCGTTACGTAGACAGACAGAAATATCTACAGCCTATTGCTTCTCTGAACTAACTTCACCGTTTCTCTCCCATTCCCCATCAACGTTTCCTCACTCCCTCCATCACACCCATCACACACACACGCACACACACACACGCACGTGCACACACACACACACACACACACACACACACACACACACACACACGCTTACATATACGTTGGTTCTCACACTGTACCTTCCTCACATTTGCACTATCTGTTTTTCTCTCCCCACTCGCTTCTTTCTCTCCTTTCTCATTCTCTCTCTTTCTCTCTCTCGCTTTATCTCTTCCCCCGTCTCTCTCTCTCTCTGTCTCTCTCTGGCGTTCACAAACTCTCGCCCGTTAGCATGTATTTGGTTTGTACATTCACGTATACATCCATATAAAAATATTCAACGTACATGTTCATATATATATATATGAATGTATATATATGAATGTATATATGTATATACGCACATTGTACGTGTATATTCATATATATCCATATGAATATATATTTATGAAAAAATATTTATATATATACACACATATATATATACATATATATATATATATATATATATATATATATATATATATATATATATA
>NC_069001.1:10585610-10586667 GCF_001194135.2 Octopus bimaculoides | reverse complement strand
ATATATATATATATATATATATATATATATATATGAATATATCTCCAATCACACACGCATATATATACATATGCATATACGTGTCCATGTATGTTTGTATGTATTTGCAGACGTTTTCATATACAGATGCACACTCGAAAATCTGTGCAATGATGTGTGTACAGAACAGTAGATAATTGTTGCTAAAATTCGTTCCTAGATTGGCTCATGGCGAGCAATTAGATGAGGAAGCAGTTAATGATGTGAACTATTCGAGTGCGCCCTCTAGTGCCAGCTTCCATGCCTTATCATTCAGCATTGTATTTAATCTGCAGCGTTCCCTTTCACTCGTTCCACTAATCAAGCCGTACGAGTCATCATTATTTTAGCCGCTTACCGATAGGTCTTAATGCTTTCATCTGTAACAGCCATCAACAAACCACCAACTTTCACTATATTTACATTTTCCAACTCCCCATCTAACTCTGTCTCTGTGTCTGTCTGTCTTGCTCTCATATATATATATATATATATATATATATATATATATATATATATATATATATATATATATATATATATATATATATATTGCATGTATGTATCTCGCTCTTCTTTATCTCACATCGTTTCCTCTGTCTTGTCTATCTCTCACTACTCTCTGAGTCTACCTACTCTCACTCTGTCTCTCTCACCTAACACACACACACACACACACACACACACACACACACACACACACACACAAATACACACACACACACATACACACACACACATATATACACATATCGCTTAATTGCTTTCACCTTTGCTCTATCATTCTGTATTTCCTTAACCCAGTTCGTCAAACATACACATACAGACACACACACACACACACACTCACACACGAGCGCACACATGCATACATTTCTCTGCATATTTTAATATATCTGACATGTTATTCCTGTCTTCCATTCACGCTTAAATCATCTCTTATCGGTTATGTTTTCCTTTGCTTGCATCGTATCTCTCTTTCTCTCTCTCTCTCTTCCTCTCACACTCTGTCTCTATATAATATATATATATATATATA
>NC_069001.1:10582510-10584878 GCF_001194135.2 Octopus bimaculoides | reverse complement strand
ATATATATACATATATATAATATATATTATCACATATATGCATATATATATATATATATATATACACACACACACACACACACACATATATATATACACACACATGCACACCCACGCACTCACATACGAATCTGTATATATTATGTTCCTTACTTAATGGTCTGTTATACTTCAATTGTGACACATACAGACACACATGCTTACATAGAATCTTTTTTTCTAAATATATTCCTCACTTTTCCTTCACATATCTGTCCAGATTCACCAATTAGCCCTGACTCTCTCTCTCTCTCTCTCTCTCTCTCTCTCTCTCTCTCTCTGTCTGTCTGTCTCTTTCTGTCTGTCTGTCTCTCTCTCTCTCTCTCTCTCTGTCTGTCTGTCTCTCTCTCCTGCTATGTATCTTTTGCTCTTCATCTATCGTTTTATTTCCTCCTCGCCTCTGTTCTTCATTTCTATCTGTCTATTCTTATTTCATACATAGAAACACACAAATACGTACACGCATTCACTTGCGTCTACACACACACATATAAATACACACATATACACACATCATAATTTCATAACTCTACCATCAATGTACCTCTCCAATTTCTGCATTTCTCTTCTCCCTCTCTCTCTCCCCTATTATTTTTTTCTCTAAATCACCCGTATTTCTCCTCTACCACTTTTGTCCTTTCTCTTTATCCCTCCCACCATCGCTCTAACCATTCCAACCCACAAACCCGTATTCATCTTGTCTTCTCTCTTTTCTTTACGTTTAGTGATTCTCTTCTTTTATCGAGAACTTACCATGAACGAAGAAGACTTTTTGCTGAGGAGGCCTAATTACACAGAGCCATGTCCTGAGTTGCCACTGTATTTGCAAAACTCAGAATATATTGATGTCAACCAATAGAGGCGCAGCAGTCACTGTGTGGTAAGAAACTTGTTTCCAAACCACATGGTTCCGGGTTCAGTCCGACTTATGGCACCCTGAACAATTGTCTTCTACTATAGCCTCGGGCCGACCAAAGCCCTGTGGGTAGATTTGATAGACGGGAAACTGAAAGAATTCCGTCGTATATATTTAGGTATCTGTGTGTGTGTGTGTGTGTGTGTGTGTGTGTGTGTGTGTGTGTGTGTGTATGTGTTAGAAGATAGTGACTATACTGATAAGAATTTTTTATAACCCTTTTTCTTCTCAACAATCTAGACGTTGAAATAAGTCCCGTAAAATGCTATTTGTTTGCTCCATCTGTCTTTCTGAATGCTAAAACAAATATAGGTGAACATTCTTACACTGATTACATAAACACTTTCCCCATTAACATAGGCATTATAAGATATTTAATATTTCGTGTTAAAACACATAATTCTGTCGCTGTATCGTGGACACCTATAGGAACAATTAGCTGATACTTCGAATTAGCTCTAGATTCACATGCACTGTTTTGGGGCAGGCATGTGATGTATTCTCTGTTGTTTATAGGACGCAATGAAGAGCAAGCTACAACACCGGCAGGATAGAAACCTAGCACTATACAGGACCCGTGCACAGAAAATTTAAATCCAGATAAAACAGCGACCTTTCTTCTTTTGGGTGCCTCGAGAAGATATACTGCAATCCTCTTGGCATTAATCTGGAGACTTAAGACGTAGGCAGCATGACTTATACATCAACTGGAAGTTTCATTTTAAAACCAAACCTGATATAAAGGGATCAAAAAATGTCCCGTGAGCTCAAGGGAAATCTTTATCTTTCGAAGAACCGACGAACTACCAGGGATTGCATAAACACCAAGAGGGAAATTTTCTCACATGTTCAAACATTATGAAGTATATTTTAGCGAGAGTGAAAGATAAGCCTTCAGGCAGAGAGAACCCCATTAAAAATGCAGGGATATTATAGCAGCCTAAATGGGGTTTGTCTATAGGCAATGTATCGCCTAAGCTGGTACATGTACAACAGAATAACAGTGAGGTAAGCTGGTACATGTACAACAGAATAACAGTGAGGTACACAACACGTATCGGATCAGGTTATGATGTATATGTATTCCATTCCCTACGACGTAGCCACGAAAGGAGAAGAAACTGGTTCACTTCATACCAAAGGAACACACGGAAATAAATTTGTGATATAATGCCAAAAACTGGATTTGAAACTATAAGAAAAGTTGTTCAACATCGACACGCTGCCAACGAAACGATACGGCTAGTTGCAGATTACTTCTCTCCAAGGCCCCCCCCCCCTATCTGTGTCTTTATTTTTTATTTTTCTGTTTTTCTTTTTCTCTGACATTTAGGAAACTTCATTAGATATATTTATCAAGCATTCCGTAACTGTCTAACTCAATTCCTATGTTTCTTTAACTAATGAGCAAAT
>NC_069001.1:10580475-10581578 GCF_001194135.2 Octopus bimaculoides | reverse complement strand
TGTGTGTGTGTGTGTGTGTGTTTGTGTGTATGTGTTTGTCCCCCCCCCCACCATCGCTTGACAGCCGATGCTGGTGTGTTTACGTCCCCGTAACTTAGCGGTTCGGCAAAAAGAAACCCAATAGAATAAGTACTAGGCTTACAAAGAATAAGCCCTGGGGTCGATTTGCTCGACTAAAAGGCGGTGCTCCAGCATGGCCGCAGTCAAATGACTGAAACAAGTAAAAGAGTAAAAAAGTAATGAGTTAAGAGTAAAGAGTAAAGAGTAAAGAGTACTAAAGTTCTTTCGATTTCATTCTTACTGTACGTTTCTTTTTTTTCTTCTCTTTATTTATATACATTTTATTGTTTTATTTCCTCCCTACAGGGTGGTGTTATGGTTTTCCGATGTGTTGATTGCTATGTTGTTGTTGTTATTACTAGCTTTGCTGATGACGATGACGACATTGTTATTACTAGTTTTGCTGTCAATGACGTCCATTTTAATTGTTTCGAAGTTATCTTTCATTCTTACAATAGTTGTTATGTCAGCTTAGTGATTGGATTATCCTAACGTCTCTGCTTATTTCTTTCCATCGACATTATTCAAATATTATCAGCATTATCCGTGTACTTGTGCCAAATAAGAAAAAAATGTCATTATTATCAACATTTCAGGTTTATTTTCTTCTTGTTTATTATTTTCTTTCCTCCTCTTTTCGCCCTCCTTTTGTTATTGTTCCTGTTGCTGTAACTTGTTGTTGTTGCTGCTGCTGTTGTTGTTGTTGTTGTTGTTGTTGTTGTTGTTGTTCTTCTTCTTCTTCTTCTTCTTCTTCTTCTTCTTCTTCTTCTTCTTCTTGTCTTCCTCCTCCTTTTTGTTTCTTCTTTTTTCTATTTTCTTTCTTCCTTTCTTTCTTCTCCTTCTTCTCCTTTTTGTTTCTTCTACTTTTTCTATTTTCTTTCTTCCTTTCTTTCTTCTTCTTCTCCTCCTCCTTCTCCTCTTCCTCCTCCTCCTCTTCCTCCTTCCTCCTCCTCCTCCTCCTCCTCTTCCTCCTTCTTCTTCTTCTTCTTCTTCTTCTTCTTCTTCTTCTTCTTCTTCTTCTCCTTATTATTATTATTATTAAA
>NC_069001.1:10575713-10576695 GCF_001194135.2 Octopus bimaculoides | reverse complement strand
AACCACTAACTTACAGAAATTAAAATATGGAGCTCTTCACGACAGCTGGTGTCATGGAATTTACAGATGTGAAAACGGCGAAGAAAAAGAAAACGACGGAAGCGTTTAAAGGTATCACTTCCCAAAACATCCAGCATTGCTTCGAACAATGGAAAATGCATCTGAACCGATGCATTGCTTGAAATGAAGAATAATTTGAAGGCGATAAAAGTGTAAATATGTAAAACTAAGTGAATAAAATAATATTGCAAAATTCCGGTTTTTTGGGGGTACCTGGGTACGCTCTCGCTTATATATATATATATATATATATATATATAAACATATACATATATGTATGTATGTATGTATAAACGCTTAGTTTAGAATAGGGGCAGCTGATGAAGGAAATATTCTCTATATGGCCTGTTTGTTTTCTGTGCCCTGTTTATGTTCTGTTTTTCATTTTGTCCACGTTTTTTTGTGACGGCCTGTACCCAGATATGCATCTATATATACATGTAGATGAAGTTATATACATACATGTACGTATATATGCATATACTCACTTATTATTTGTATTTTTTATATATATACACTCGTGCATATATATATATATGTACATATATATAGGAAAATCTATGTATATATATATATATATATGAGTATATATGTAATGTATGTAAGTGTATGGATAGAAAGAGTGAGTGGGGGGGGGAGAAAGAAAGGGCGAGAAAGAGGGAATAGCAAAAGTTCAAGTGGCATCTGTTGTTAATATTCAATAGATCCATTTACCCAATTCTGGAGACAGTCCCACCAACCCCGATGCAAATAAATATGTCTCTTTCCTGTTTTAACATCGAAACAGTCCTCATTTACATACATATTCATCGTAAAATGTCATGTTGAACAGAGAAAGGATTTGCAAGTCACAGGAAACGAAACAATTGTTCCACATACAAATATACATACATACATACATACATACATATATATATATATA
>NC_069001.1:10572277-10575552 GCF_001194135.2 Octopus bimaculoides | reverse complement strand
GTGTATTAATACATTTAAATGCTACTTATTTTGGGCAATTAAATTTTAGATGTGTCATTTCCAAACGACAATAAAAATAGAGAACTTTTTTTATTATACCATGTCTATATTTTTTTTTCCGTGAAAAAAAAAATGAAGCAATTTAAAACACCAAATTAAACTCGAACTAGCAAAATAAATAAATAAATAAATATATAACAATAAATAAATAATAAAAATAAAATAAAAATCTAAATAAAATCTAACTTTAAAGTTGGGTGTGACTGGATTGAATGAGTCATGCATTTTGTGTTGATCAACAAAAATACTAAATTTTTCGATATTATTGTTGTTGTTGCTTTTACTGTTGTATTTACGCCCGGTGTTGTTGTTGCTGTTTCTGGTGCTAGTGTTGTTGCTGTTAATTCAGTAGAGAATTTGGAACCTTTTTTTTCTTTGTTTGTTCGTTCTTATTTTTCAAATTTTCCTATGATGAATTGCCCTGACATAAGGTTATGATGTAAATGTTAGTGCAATTACGCAACTCGATCCTAATTTCTAAATTTTAATTGAATTTAGTTGTTGTTTTTATAATTAAATTAAATGAAATTTTACTTTTCACTCGATCAGTTGTTATGCTGTGGTTCCATGTTGCAATTTAAGTTAAAATGGCAGAAAGACTTCAGTTGGACTTGTTCTGAGGGATAAAATTTCTATGGAGAATACAGTCATGAGAAGTTAACCTCGGGCAAGTGTGGCACCGGGATTTTTATTGCAAAACACTCCTATACTGGAACCTACACATTATTGTCAAAATTAATGTCGTGAGTTGTGTTGACATCTCACTTGACAGCTATTTACAGAACTTGAGTGCAGCCTCAAGATAGTTTTACTCTTTAATATCTTGGAAGCAGCTGATATGAAACATACAGGTGTCCCCAGAAAATTGGCAACGTAAAAAGAAGTGTTTTGCCCAAGAACATAACGAACAGTCGGTCTGGAAATCGAACCCACGCATTCACGATTGAGAGTGCAACACGCATGACCACGACACCATACATCTTTACGTATAAACAGGCATACAACCATAATACATGCATACACACACACAACTATATATATATATATATATATATATTAATAATGAATAAATAATATATATATATATATACATATGTATGAATAGATAATATATATACATATATATCTATAAATATAATATGTGACAATTCGTTGTCTGCTCCGGCATCTCATCAGTTATTAAGACAAGCAAAAACGCTATATACTATTAATATACACATATGTATGTATAAATCATCTCTGGCTAATCGTTGAGAGGACATTGGTGTTCCTTGGTGGAGATTTGCGCTTTCCGTGTGCCCTTGGTTAAATATCTTTCCTTATCTAGACAATGTTGCTTAGCCTCAGACCAAATATATTCCAGACGGGAATATTTCAAATTTATTTCTTTAGATAAATCGTATTTAGGGTAACATTATATAATAAGACTCTGATCAATAGTCTTTCGAAAGGATTACTTTATTGTGTCAATGTATTACTAGCGAAGAGTATTAGATCTTGCACCGCATTCGTTAAAAACAACTTTATGCCGCACTTTCCTAAAAATATCCTTTCTGTTAACCATCCAAAAATATTTTTTTCGCATATTTGTCCAAGTTCTGGAAGAATCTAGTCCGACTGTTTTTGAAATGCAATACTCTATGCTATAACAAGCTGTACAATATAAATAGAACGATGATGAAGTAGGGGAACTCAGAGGCGGAAACGATGCAACCTCTACACCGTCACTTGACTTACAAGAAAAGAAATATATATCCTGATATCAGAAAATCTGTAGGAGAGTCTTCATTTTGCCCTCGATACGCTACCTGTGAAAAATAATGTGATGCGAAAGGGTTGAAATACTTAAAATCAGGCACCACCCACATCAGGTTTGATTTGGTTTTCTGCAGTACGTTACCAAATTCACTCACAAGGATTTGGTCGGCCGAAGGCTATGGCAAAAGAACATCTGATCAAGGTGCCATGTGGTGGGATTGAACCCGGAACCAAGTAAGTGGTAAATACTTTAAATTTCTCATCTGGACGGGACGCCGATCGATCACAGAGTTACTGACTTTCGTCAGCTGGGTGGACTAGAGCAACGTATGATAAAATGAAATGTTTTGCTCAAGAATACAACGCGTCGTCCGGTGCAGGAATCGAAACCACAATCTTACGATGACGATTCCGACACCTAACCACTAAGCCATGCACTTCCACATACTCGCTCTTATTAATTTTGAATTAAAAAGAACAAACAAATGAAAAAAGAAAAAAAATGAAGAATTAGCAAAGAAGAAAATATCCCTTTCAGGTTTTCTTATTGTTGGACTATTCTATTGCCAAACAACCAGAGGAACCGCTTTGAGCTGTAATATCGAGATTCTTCCATCAAAGTATTCGGCGCAAATGATTTTCTTTCGAAAAACTCATCAGTCTCGGACCAACAAAAGGTTTTAGTTCAAACGGCATTTTAAAACATTCCTTTTTACTCAGCAAAAATGCCTGCCAGTCTGGTGTTCAACAGCAGAAACAGAAATATCCTTGTTAAATCAAGGTTTCTTTTAATCTTACAAAAGATTTGTCCTGGGCAATTTACGAATAATACACACATACATACACACTTATGAACTCAAATATGCCAATACACTATATAGATATCTGTGTGTGTGAGTGTGTGCGTGTACCCGTGGGTGTACCCGTGCGTGTTTGTAGGTGTGTATATGTATATGTGTGTCTGTGCGTGCATGCCTGCGTGCACGCGAGCGACTGCCATCAAAAGAAAGAATAAATATTTACCACAAATTCGTTTATATTCCGAGCAAATTTATCAGAGTGATGCCATTTCCCATAAATCTGCCGTAAACAGCGACCAAGCGTTCTTCAATTGCGTTTGACAAAGCTTCTGCAAGCATTTCCTCGCCTACACACGCATACATACATGCACGCACACACAGACATACACACACACACATACACACATATACAAATACACACACACACACACGCACATACACACACACACATGTTTGTGCACATATACACACATGCAAATGCACTCAAACACATATAAACAGAGACACGCACACACCACTATACACACACACGTATAATCATTTTCTTATGTCGCACTTTTCTCACTATATATATGTACATATATATATATATAATATATATATAAACATATAAATACTGATAAATACATGTGTGTGTATATATATATATATATATAT
>NC_069001.1:10570734-10572115 GCF_001194135.2 Octopus bimaculoides | reverse complement strand
TCTTATATGTTTGTATGTATGTGTGTGCGTTTGTGTGTGTATATACACATACAGGATGTAATGGGTAAATTGTCGCAATTTTTATTTTTATTTTCACGCGTATGCGCATTGTTTGTTTTTGATTTTGTCGACTGCATAGCATAGTAGCGTCATTTGGGCACCGTCTGCGAGAAAAACAGCACCATGGTGCAATCTACTCTGCCAGAAATTTGAAAACGGCATACAGTACTGCTTCGCATTCATGTTGGAAGCTCCAATACGAACGTTTGAGAGTATTTCGATGTCAACCTGAGGACAGTGTAGAGGATTCGGAAAGAGTTGAATGAGTCTAATGATGATTACGTAAGTACAGCAGCTCGGAAAACTCATTCTGATCATTCTGATCAGAGAAGAACTCTTGAATTTGTTGGTGAGATCCAGATGAGATTGACAACGATCCTTCCAATTTAATCAGGTCCATCGCCAGGGACATGCAAGTGTCTGAATTACTTATCGGGCAGTTAGTGCATGAAGACATTCGTTATTCCTCACACAAGATGAAAAAGCGCCGATGTTTATCTCAAGCCATCACAGACAAGAAGTAAAACCAAGCTACGAAGCTTTTAAACAAACTTAAGCGTCCCCTCCAACCGAACATGTTTTTGGTTTTTCTCAGACGAGAAAAATTTCTGCACAGAACTACCTTTGGCTTGCCGTCTACCCAAAACATGTTCCATTCCAATAGAGATAAAAATCAAACATCCAGTCAACATATTCTTATCTACTCTAGGGACAAGGCTCAAAATCTTTGGGGAGGGGGCCAGTCGATTAGATCGACCGCAGTACGCAACTTGTACTTAATGTATCGACCCCCGAAAACATGAAAGGCAAAATCAACCTCAGTGGAATTTCACAGCTTGCGAAGTAAACACAGCAATGTCACTCGGCACACGGACTCATGAAAGTTACTGCTAGCTCTTACTGTGCACGCAATCGTGTGCTGCTATATGTTTTTCCCGCTACAGAACTATCCCGGGAAGTTTTTGATATCACCTCGTACATAATGTACGTATAAAAAATACACTTCCTATGCTGTGACAGTAAAGGATGATTTTAGAAAATTAAGAACGCCATTTTGTTTCAGCTGCGTCACAAATACAGGGCGTTCCATAGCGCCGCATACAACATTACTTTAGCTACTATATTACAAAATTAGTTTGGTTATAGCTCGGGAAAATTTTACTTTGCCTAAAACTTATCTCGTTTGTCTCCGTACGAAAATATGTTTCTATAGATCGGGATACTTATCTGTCACAAAATTTTCTCTACCTAAAAGAGCTATGTACATACATACCCACGCAAATGTACATTAAAACACACACATAAATCCCCCATCATATAT
>NC_069001.1:10569500-10570165 GCF_001194135.2 Octopus bimaculoides | reverse complement strand
ATATATATATATATATATATATATATATATATATATATACATACACATACATACATACACATACATACCAAAACATACATATACGTCTATGTATATAAGTGTATATATATATGTATGCATGTGTGTGTGTGCCCGGGTGTGTTTGCGTGCGTGCGTGTTAGACAATTAGGTAGACAAGATCTGTTTTTATTTCTATTACTTGTAGCTCTCCCTGCTATTGTTGTTGTTGTTGTTGTTATTGTTGTTGCTACTGTTGTCGTTCTTCTCCTTTTTCGTTCTTTCTCTCTTTCTTCTTCTTCTTTTTCTTCTTGAATGTAATGTTATTATTGTTGTTTGTTTTCTCATCTTTCCATTTTTTCCAATGTCTGCAACAGAAGTTTCTTTTTTAAATTATGCGCAGGTGCTTCACAATTTAATTACATACTTTCACGGCAATTATCTCATGAATACATATACATATACATGAATACCCACATACTACGTACATACATATATATATATATATACGTATCCATAGATTTATGTTTGCATGATATATATATATATACATTTATATATATGTGTGTGTATACGTATAGTATATACGTACATATATATATGTATATACATACATGTACATATCTATATATATGTATATATATGTGTATATATATATATATATATAT
>NC_069001.1:10567962-10568531 GCF_001194135.2 Octopus bimaculoides | reverse complement strand
GACGTTTAAATGTATGCTCACGCTTGACTACTAAGTGTCGATGCTGCAGGTGTCCCTGGACGATTTCTTTCCAAATTCATTTGTAGGTCGTTCCCATTCTTTTTCCCTCGCTTCCAACAAAATCCTGATATACTACCGTATCTTAGCATCGTCTGGAACGACAGTTTAATTAGATAAATTACATCTATTTTTAATATATATTCCCGTTTGTAGCTAGCATTTCAGTTTAATTATGCTATGGCCAAATCGATTAATTAATACATCACAGCCAGAGATTGTCCACTTGGCACATCACTTTGTGTCCGAGAAAGACATCCACTGTTATTAATCTCGCTTTCAGCACTCAACACTTCCCATTCACACCTGCACTCACCCTAGCATTATCACTCGCACTCATACTTTCAACTTCGCCCTCGCAGTCACAAGTGCGCTCTTAATCGCATACCTAGATCGGTGAAAGGTTTGTAGTGCGTCGTTATAGATTTGTTATTGAGTAGGTTAATAACACCAGGTGGCGTAAGTGGTGGTGGAATTAGGGATGATTTGGAGGTCGTGGTATTGGTGGTGTT
>NC_069001.1:10565984-10567706 GCF_001194135.2 Octopus bimaculoides | reverse complement strand
GGAGGTAGTGGTAGTGGTGGTGGTGGTGGAATTAGGGATGATGGTGGGGGTGGACCACTACCACCACTACCTCCGCCACCACTATCACCTCCAATACCACCACCACCACCACCACCCCAAATCATCCCTAATTCCACCACCACCTCCGCCACCTGGTGTTGATGGTGTTGGTGGTGGTGTTGGTTATGGTGGTTGTGGTTGTGGTGGTACTGGTGGTACTGATAGTGTTGGCGATGGTGGTGCTAGTATTGATAGAAATGGTGGTGGTGGTGGTGGTAGTAAAGTCAGGGGTGACATTTTTTTATGGTGGTAGCTAGAGTAGTTGTGGTCGTATTAGTGATAATGTCGATGTTAGTGATATTGGTAGTGGTAGTGGTAGTGGTAGTGGTGGCGGTATTGGTGGTGGTATTGAAGATAATGACGGTAATAGTAAAACTGGTGGTGGCGATGGTATTAGTGGTGGTATGCGAGGTAGTAGTGTTCAGTACGCTTGTAGTAGTAGTAGTAGTAGTAGTAGTAGTAGTAGTAGTAGTAGTAGTAGTAGTAGTAGCAGCAGCAGTGATAGTAGTGGTAGTAATAGTAGCAGCAACAGCAGCAATAGTAATATCAGTGATAAAAGTATTATTATTATTATTATTATTATTATTATTATTAGTATTATTATTATTATTATTATTATTATTATTATTGTTGTTGTTGTTGTTGTTGTTGTAGTGTCGGCGATAGCAGCAGTGTTGCTCGGAGAAGTAATTTCATGCTATTACTTGAAACATTTTCTGGCCAGAGATGGAATGAGAAAGACCTGCTTTAGTGCTTTAATAAATGGCCATTCTATTTATATTTAATTGTCTCCTCCTGTACTTACTCAGCTCAATAGCTAACTAGATTCATAGGAAATTCGTTGCTACTAAGCAAACAGACACATTAATTCGTCATTTACGAAACACCAAACATATGGTTTGATGTCAAAGATAATTCTTGAGTTGAACACCATGTTGTTTTAGCAATATCTATCGCTATCAGATTCGGCTGAATTCGCTGACTTATTTTCTTGTTCTATTTAATACCGATTTCTTATATTAGGAGACAAGATTGTAAATTTCCAGAGCAATCGTATAAATCCACTGCAGCATATATGCGAATCAAGAACGGAGAGATATACAGTATCGGTTCTAGCGAGATTTTGTCGCGTTCGATATAAAGACGGGATGTTTTATCGAAAGTGTCGGGTATATAGGAGAACATGTGTAACCATGGGAATAGCGGGGGAAATAAATCTGCGAAAAATAACGGGGTTTAGAATGTAGAAACGGGACATTTACTGTAATTGGGATGTATGAAAAAGCATCTTTGTTCTTGGACAATGAATCTCACTCTGGTAAAACAACGCTAAGTTCCATGGCCTAGTTCTTCAGACTGAACATCTCTCTCTCTCTCTGTACAAATATATATATATATGACAGGAAGGACAACAAAACAAAGAAAGAGACCTCGATATTATGCAAATAGAGGAATTTATCTGTAAAAATATGACACTTATTCAGTAACCATGATAAAACTCCGAGTTTCGGATGCCAGGATGAGAGCCAATGCCATCATCTCTTCAGTCATCCGGCCAATTGAAAATTACTGTGAAAAAAAAAGAGAAATATAATAAGGGTAAACAAATCACAGGAATTTTCAGTTGGCCGGATAACTGAAGAGATGTTGGCATGGGCTCCC
>NC_069001.1:10558962-10564006 GCF_001194135.2 Octopus bimaculoides | reverse complement strand
TTTTTTTTTTTTTTTTGCTTTTTTTGTTGAGATTGTTTTTTTTTTGTTTTTTTCATTCATGAACTTTCTGAAATTAAATGAAAACTGAAATTGGACAAAGTATTATATTAACATCTTTCGTTAATATGTATGCGAAGAAGACATTTTGGTGTTTGGCACCGTTATTACCACTTTGATACAACAAATACAAGAAACTAAGAATGAATGATGATGGAATTATTTCATTTTCTCTTTTATAATGTTTTATTCTGCTTCATCCAATTCAATGGGGAGAGAATACAAAAAAAACATAAATAAATGAATAAATACAATAAAATGAAAATAGAATGAAAATTAAAAAAAAATTTAAAAAGAGACCTATAAAACTATTCGACACAATAATTAATAAAATAACAAATAAGAAAAGCAAAAAATGAACATGAAAATGAAAAAAATAAAAAAAGACAGTATGAAAAAAAATGAAAGATTTTATTTTATTCGTGAAGATATCGAAAACAACAACAATGACAACAGCAACATTAATAATGATAATAATAATAATAATAATAATAATAATAATAATAATAATAATAATAATAATAATAATAATTATAATAATAATGTTAATAAAGTATCATAGAAAGAGAACCTTCTTTTTAACTGTGATGAATCTATATTCCATATTTTTTTTATTGATAACCCATCACAAAAATGTGATTCCCTCTCGCTTATCTATCTACTGTCATATGAATAGACACACAGACACATACACAAACATATATATGTGTATGTATGTATGTTAGGAACACAATGTACTTATATGTGTGTGTGTATGTGTGTTTATATTCTACATATTTATTATATATTTATCTATTTATATACAATATTAAAAGAAGAACGTATGTGTACAAACAGGAATAAAGTTAGAAGAAAATGGTAATGCCCAACAGGGAATACGCACACACAGAGGCACAAACACAATCACACACACACACACACACACACACCTATTTGTGTGTGTGGATATGTATATGTGTATGTGAGTGTGTGTTTGAATGCATTTATGTCTATAACAACATACGTAGGGGTGCATAGTCTTTCAAGAATTTTTCCTATCTGAACTTAAAGAAAGAAAAAACTCTAACTCTTTTATATAAAGCGAAGCAAAAACGAAGGAATATGAAACGAAAGTAAACAGAAAAAAGATAGCGAAATCCCTTCAATATCACGAAATAAAGAAATATGTTGAATAAGGGGGAAAATTAGAGCGTTAACTTAACGAAGTAGGAAAAGAAAATGCGTGTCAGTAGATAATTTTGGAAAGGCGCTTCTGTATTTCCCCCTTTTCATTATATATTTTTTGTTATTGTTATTATTTTCATGAAGGTTATTATTATTATTGCTAAGGATTGGAGAATAAAGGTAGAATGACTAGTTTGTAGAGAACCGGGCAAAATGGAACGGTGTGTTTAGATAACGTCTCTTTACGTTCTCTGTTCAAATTCCGCTGAGATCGACTTTAGTTTTCATCCTTTCGGGGTTGAAAAAATACGTACCAGTTACAAACTGGGGTTGTGCCAAAATATCAAAATATTATTTTCGTTGGATTATTATTGCTGAGGATTGGAGTATAAATGTAGAATGATCAGCGTGTCGAAAGGCGAATAAAATGGTACGGTGTGTTTAGATAAAGTCCCTTTACGTTCTGAGTTCAAATTCTGCCACGATCGACTTTACCGTTTATCCTTTCGGGCTTCGACAAAATAAGTACCAGTTGAACACTGGGATCAATGTCATTGACTTACCACTTCTCCTGGGATTGCTGGCCTTGTGCTCAAAATTTAAAATATTATTTTCGTCATGTTATTATTGCTGAGGATGAGCGTCAAAGCGTATCACTCGCGTGTAAAGAACAGGATAAATTGGCATGGTGTGTTCAGACACGATCTTTTTTGTTCTGGGTTCAAATCCCTCCAGTATTATCCCGATAAAGTTTTGGCGGGAATATGGTCGACTCTAAACGAACCAGATTGTGTGCACGCATGCGTCTCTCTTGAATTATGAACTTGCTTTAGTCATTGGACTGCGACCTAGTTTGGGCCCAGCATTTAAGGGTTTAATCGAACAAATCGACCCCCGTTACGTGGTTGCAAAATGAGTTCCCTAACCACATAGCCTTGCCTACGACTTTGCTCGTAATATTTATTACTTGAAACTCATCCGTTCGACAAAAATAAATTGGAATCAATGTGATTGACAAACATTGTCATCTCAAAATTTCTGGCGTTCGATCCAACAAAAATCCTTAATATTTAAGGGAGTAAAAGCGGTGAACTGGTAGAATCGTTAGCATGCCTGACAAAAGACTTAGCAACATTTCGTCCGACTTTACGTTCTGAGTTTAAATTCCGCCGCAATCGACTGTGCCTTTCATACAGTAGTGATCGACAAAATAAGTAGCTATTTAAAATTGGGGTCGTTATCACAGTATCAACTTCTCTAAACGCTGGCGTCGAAGGACTTAGTGCTGGTGTTAAACTGTATAAGAGCTAAAATCAGACACTCACAAAAACAGGACGCAAAGACGAAGAACCTACAGCGCTTTAACATTCTACCATTCTACCATTCTACCATTCTACCATTCTGGACTGGAATGATGGTCAGAGTTAATCTCGTCGTGATTTGATAATTGAGAACGCAGTGAATCGTTACAAATGGCGCAAGGTATTTTCCCCTACACTTTAACAACTTTCATTATTCTGAAGCCGATGAAATATGTGCCAAAGATGGAGTGGCTACAATTCAATCAACTGCGCATATCTTTTAAAAAGTCTCGCAGTGTGTGCCGATGTGCCGAACTTACAAATTATTTATTCGTTTAAGTGTGAAAGGTTCTCTTGAAGATCTCTTGAAATGTTTCTAATCAAATGCATCAAACGATGAATTAATATTCCACTTGTGACCATGGTAGAGACCATTGCCTTAGTATTCGTAATTCTTACAAAATTAACTTGTAGACAACTATGGACGTGTGATTAAGTTGTTTACTTCGCAGACACATGAATCCGAGTTCGATCATAAGGCGCGTCACTTTTTCAAAGTGCCTGAAAACAGAGCTGCATATCAATCAATTCAAAATTTTATGACTGAATTTACGTAAACTGAATCTAAATCGTTTTCCTATCGAATGAACAGCACAGATTTTTGGTTGTATACTTCATTCATCACCATAGTGAAGGCCACCAGCTGGCATTTGGGTGCCTCTAACAGACTCTGCTCCGTTCTTTTATATTCTCTTTTCTCTTTCACTTGGTTGTCATTAGACTACAGCCATGCTGGGGCACCGCTTTGAAGAACCTTTGTCGAATGAATCCATTTCAAGTTATAATAGAAGGCACTCATCCAAGGTGCTCCGCATTGGGTCTGAATCCGGAACCATGTGGTTAGAAAGCAAACATTTTACCACACACCCACACCTGCGCATCTTGTAGATATTTAGACGAAATTTCTAGTTCGAATGAAACTATCTTTACCACATACATCCGATGAGGATTAAAGGCATCACCAACGGATCCGAGCGGCCATCTTGTACCTAAAAGTAACGCAATCTTGGTTGCATTTAATAGACTCTATTCTGTTCCATTTTTTTTTTCCTTTTACTTGTTTGTCATTAGACTACAGCCGTGCTGGAACACCACTTTGAAGAAGTTTACTCGAACGAATCCACTCCAAGCTATAGTTGAAGACACTTGCCCAAGGTGTGACACAGTGAGATTGAACCCGGCGCCACGTGGGTAGGAAGAAGACGTTTTCTCACACAGTCACACGTGCACCTGTTGTAGATGTTTAGATCAAATTTCCAGCTTGTGTGTAATTATCTTTACTACAAAAGTATTGGCTGTTACCACAACAACATGTTTATTCCATACAGAACAATGCTTCTAGTCTTTTTAACCCCAGGAGGACACCTCCTCCAACTGGTTAACGACACAATATAACTGTGTCTGGAACAACCACGTTGAGGTGGTAACAACCATTACTTTTCAGTAGAGTTACTATTTGCATCTCTTATAAAGATTTTAAAACTAGTTACTATACTTGTGATCTTCACCACATTCATCCGATGAGGATTAGAGACATCACCAACGCCTCGAGCGGCCATCTTGTATCTATGAGAAAATCAATCTAAAAAGTAATCTAGAGCGGAAAAACGACCACGATCTGTTTGAAAGTGGTACTTGATGTTGTTTATTCCTGGATAAGCACTAGCTGGGCAATTGTATCCTGTCTTTTAGTTTTTCTTTACGAGAATCCAAAACCTAGTCTCCGAAATGAGTTTCATTTGCCGGTAGTTAACAGAAAAAAAACTGAGAGGAGTTTTGCTGCATTTCTGTTAAGTCGAACGACAAAAAGGAGCAACAATCAGGCCTACGATTCAACGCGGAAATCGTTATGAGGTCATATCACGTGCCAGATGCAACAACCAAATATCCCTCAAATCCACCTACCACCATCTTAAAAAATATATATATATGTACACAGAACGTGGAGTCTTAGCTATACAATATCTGAAATAATACTGGTGATAGTCACAGATATAAATTTCTTTAATAATAAGACCTTTTTCGTTGTTATGATCTTGATCAGAGTTGACCTGTGGCTAAACAAACAAGAAATATTTGGTCGACGATTTTAACGCAGTGACAGCTACAACACAATACCCGTACGAACTAGCAAGTCGTTACCTCTCTCTCTCTCTCACCGACATCTAGACATGCCAACAACACGATCTCGCCGTAGCAGCTACGCCGAATACGAAATTACCTCTAACTTTAATCAGAATATATTTATTTCAGCTGAACTCAGTTAATCATTGATGTTGGTATTTTAGATGTTATCTCCGCAAAATTGTTCCAGTTTTTAATACTATTCGTTCTTTGATAAGTAATGAACAACTCATATATTACACTGCCGTCTAAACACATGAAAGAAATTCATCGCTGATTGCTTCATGACCTCATCTGCTCCAAATATCAATTGTATACACACACATATATACATACAT
>NC_069001.1:10558285-10558744 GCF_001194135.2 Octopus bimaculoides | reverse complement strand
TATATATATATATATATATATATCTGTATATATATATATATATGTATGTATGTATATATCCATATATACATGAATAATTTCGCTCATACATAGATACATAGAAGTTCGTGTGTGTGTACGTGTGTGTATGGATGGATTAATTATCTGCTTTACCTGAGGCGGGAAAAAGAAATTCATTAGGTCATTATTTATTCATCCGTGATGACCAAATTAAGTTGATTGTTTTGTTTTTTATATTTAATGATATAAACTACACGTGCACTTGCGCATATAAGCATTCGTACACACACACACACACACACAGGTGCGCACACATTGCATGTGTATCGCTCTGTCAGTCTATCTGTTTTATGCCTGTCTATCCTCTCTCTCTGTTACTGTCTCTCTCTCTGTTACTGTCTCCCTCTCTATGTCTCTCTCTCTCTAAATGTATATATATATATATATATATATATATAT
>NC_069001.1:10555666-10556657 GCF_001194135.2 Octopus bimaculoides | reverse complement strand
TATATTGATATCTATATTAATAGATCCAGTTTACACAGGGTACAAACGACAGAGAAACAATAAATGAAAGGAGAGGAATTAAGGTGTTTCCACCTTTCTATATTTGAACTCTTCTGAACTATAATCTGAAACGTATGATCTCTTGTACCTTGATGATGGAGGCTCGTTTTATTCAATGTTGATTGCTTCCATTACGGCTTGCATACTGTGATAAAATACCTCCGCCATTATCATCATGAATCTCCGAGCCCTAGAAACGGCCGTTAAACGTATAACACTTTACTTCCTCCCCTTTAATTTTCTCTGTCGTGTGTACTCTATATAAGTTGGCTCAATTAATATAAGCCCTACACAGGAACCACGGTGTGCAGCTTTTAAGCTACTACGTAATAATATGTCATTATGTAATACCAATAAAGTAGCAACGTGCTATGTACTAAAGTGGAATAGCGCTGCAATGTAATAAATTTGGTAGCCATGTAGCATGTACTAAATATACAAGGAACGATACTTGATACCAATGTACTGAGTATGAAATATACAATGTTTTAGACTCGTTAGTCAGTTAATGATGCATTAAGCCTTTGTGATGCATTAAGCGCTTTATATAACGTTGCACTCTCTTATACGATGTGAGTTTATGTTTAAGATTCAAATTTACTCTTTGAATATTATTAGATTTCTACGCCGGCGATTGTAGTATCGTGTAGAGTTATCTTCTATCCTTTGCGTATTTCAGTCATGCGACTGTGGCCATGCTGGGGCACCACACTGAAGTAATTTTAGTCCGAATGTATCGAACCTAGTACTAATTTGTTTTTTTGCTTCTTTTTTTTTTTGCAGCCAGGTGCTAATTCTGTCGGTTTATTTTGCTGAACCACTATGTTATGGGGACGTAAACCAACACCACTTGTTAACCGGTGGGTGGGGGTGGTGGTGTAGAAACACAGGTAGAAAGATACGCACAGATACGCATAAACAAATATATATA
>NC_069001.1:10553804-10555097 GCF_001194135.2 Octopus bimaculoides | reverse complement strand
ATATATATATACGACTGTCTTCTCTCAGTTTCCGTCCATCAGATCTGCCCACAAGGTTTTGGTCGGCCCGATGGTATAGTAGAAGACACTTGCCCAATGTGCTACGCAGTAAGACTGAACCCGGAGCCAAGCGGGCAGCAAGCAAGCCTTTTACTACATAGCCACGCATGCGCCCTATGTAGCTGTGTTTCATCACTACATTCGCATTTATGGCGGATTCTATGTTTTGCCGAGGCGGTCTAATAAGATCGGTACATAACATTCGTAGAGCTGTCTCTCGAACTTGCTGAAATTATCAGAATGATACTCGTCGGCATTGATTAACATCAATTGTTTCTTGCCATTTGAATTTCTCTGAAATATCGTTTGATGTTTTCTGTATTAGGTACATCGACACAAATATATACATTGTCGTATGGTGAAATACTAAATTTTACAGAGCTATACTATGTTGTATAGTAATATATCTTTGTGATGTACTAAAGTTGATACTAATGTTATGCGTTAGGCATTAATACGCCGTTCTGATGTTAATCTATTAATCATTAACTCAAAAAAAAAAAAAATAGAAATAGAGAAACTAAAATAATTGTACTAAAACGTATTTCCGCCCTGGCCTATTTATGTTTATTTTAATTTATTTCAAAACTTAATTTCATTAGAGAAAAATTTGAATTTAATTAATTCATAAATTCAGAGTTAGCTCAAAGCAATCGGGGAATTAAATTCCATTCTTTTAATCTCCCAAATTCTTCAGAATTGAGTCGTAAAGTAAGACAACCAAAAATGACTTTGTTGTAATTATAAAGTCGATTTTTTTTTTCTCTTTCCCATAACCTTTGCGAACTAAATTTAATATTACATCGCTTTGTGTAACTAATTTAGACACTAAATGACTTTTAGATGGAGATTGTCAGCCGCTTGAGGCCTGTAAGAAGTTCTAAGTACAATGTACATATTACGCACGGAAAAGAAGAAAATAAAAAGGAAAGAAAGAAAGAAAGAGAGAGAGAAATGAAACAGAGTGTCTGGAATTTAAAAGGAATGGTTTTTATTGACTTCAATTATAAACTGAAACATTTGGCAACGAGTGAGAAATCTAAACGTCTTCAGTATAATTTAAACGCAGTAGTTGATATTCTACTCCATCAACAGACAGAGATTTTACTGACCTGCTAGAAAAAAGCAACCAAATCGCCCTCAAATTAAACACTACTCTCTTTAAAAATGGAAAGACATAGTGAATGATGTATTCCTGGATATACTATCGTTTGTCTTTTTATTTTTTTTGTG
>NC_069001.1:10552061-10553421 GCF_001194135.2 Octopus bimaculoides | reverse complement strand
TATATATATATATATATATATACACGACGGGCCTCTTTCAGTTTCCGTCTGACAAGACTTTGGTCAGCCCGTGGCTATAGTAGAAAACAATAGCCCAAGGTACCACGAAGTGGAACTGAGCACGGAGCCTATGTTTCGAGGATTAAAAAAAAAAAAAATCACAATCAGAATAGAATGCTTTTGATGATAAAGCAAACTGATCGAGATGAACGTGGATTAAACAACAACAAATCAAAAACAACATTTGTCTGGATAAGGCAATAACGGAAAGTCTATGCAATTGCACGTTTGGCTAGAAATGACAGCCAAACCTCCAATTACGTCAGGTTATATTAGGCTGGACAGTGAAGTGACAAGTTAGAAAATTGGATGAGATGGTCACTGCCTGATTGTCTCTGATCAGGGATAATCTGGATTAAGATTGTCTTGACTTCGGATAGGGCATACACAGCCGAAATTCGTGTATTCTATTTCGTAAGGAACATCATACAAGTGTGCTATTGTGAAGGTATATGTGTATGTCTTAATGGCTATGGTATTCAGCTCCTGATCGGAAGGTCCTGAGTTCAATTCCCGGCAGTGCGTTGTGTCCTCGAGCAAGACGTTTTATTTCACTCCAGTCCCCTCAATAGGTAAAATAAGTCGTACTTGCAGTTCACAATGGACGCCAGGTTCACGCTAATTTCACAAGCAGGCTATTCCGTTGATCGGATCAACTGGAACCCTGTCGTCATCATTACCGATGGGGATGCATAATACACATTTGAATGCGTATGAATATGAGTGTCCGTGTATATACGCGAAGGATGTGTATGTTATCTTAGAAATGATTGTTGCTGATGTAAGCTGATAATATAACGAAGGAAGTACTCCCGCATAGAAAATCTAAATATGTTAAGAAGCCACATATAAAAAATAATAGGTTGAAACGTCTCCAATAATGACATTATCTATGCAGTTAGTAGTCAAAAACTCCCTCTGGGAATGCTTAACATGTGAAACCATCAACCAAGTCGATGCAGAGACGAGTGTTTTTAAAGACAGTATTCTATTCAATTTCCATAAATTCCAATAAGCTGATTTATTGTAGTTGATTTTAGTCAAACAATGGCATGAAAGATAATTTCAAATTTTTCTATGCGCGACCTTACTCTATATAATATAATACTTAGTGAAAAGCTCTCGAGAGACCTTAGTATTAGATTCATGCGGATTTACTCGCACACGCATGCGCACGCATATCTATAACCAGTGTAATGCATCCGACATTGAAGCAGCGAAAGCCCAATGGGATAGCAATCTCTCTCACTCTCTCTGTATGTAAGTATGTATATATATATATATATATATATATATATAT
>NC_069001.1:10545380-10551376 GCF_001194135.2 Octopus bimaculoides | reverse complement strand
ACACACACACACACACACACACACACATACATACATACATACAGACATATATATATATACGGTTATGGATTTGTTTTGCAAGATTCCTGATGTGAAATCGTGTTTTGAAACAGATATTGTTATATTTCACATAGAAAGACAGGATGGACTAAAAATACCAGGGGCAGATACGTGAGAAGGAAATGTCGCTGAAGAGGTCACAGGTTTGTGACGAAAGCTTTCCAGACAACGGATACATAACGCACATGCTTATTTGGTAACAACAACAAAAAAAATTGACCATCCTGAAATATAAGAATATATATATATATATACAGGTAATATTTATAGCTTTATCTGCTTCCAGAATCTTCGTTCCAAAAGAAGAATCATTTCACGTTCTCTCATTTGACTACAAAGGCAAGTTGTTAGCCACACGTCTTTGTCTTTGTCCTCCGAAGGGATTCCCTCTGCTGACCTTAATATATGATTCGGTAATTGTCTGTAAAATTTACAAACGACTGACTTTCGTAATATTTTCGTCGACGCCATTCCCAGTGTCACAAGTGATTGTCCCCTTTAGGGAAGGGGTGAAGACAGAGGAAGACAGGGGGGAAGACAGACAAAAGAAAAAGAAAGGAAACAACCGACAATCGTTTGAAATCTTAATTGTATAACTTCGCCCTCAAACAATAAATCAATTTTCTCGTTTCTGTCACCCTAAAAACAGCAACAACAACAACAACAACAGCAACAACTTTAAAATAATTCTACAAGCAGACAACGGTTGTAACAATACGAAGAGTTACAAGTAGTAGTAAACAATATATAACTAGGATAGCCTCCCTTTTCCACGGGGATGTTATTCAATACGTCATGACGGCCATGTTGAAGGCATATATAACTCATGTCAAATGTACTGTTGTTTTTCTTCTTTGTCTTTTGTTTCATCAGACATTTGTAACTAAATTACAATATGATTCATTTCAAGGGACTCGCTTTTCGTCTATTTATCTTCTATTCATTTATCATTTTTAGGCAGTTTACATATTTGTGTGGAGAAAGTTTACAGTTGTTATATTTTACAAATCGTGAGATGTTGTCTGTTTCTGTTTTATATCTGAAATTATAAAAGAACAGCGCCATTATTTGCCACTTACTTTTAGGACAAATCACTGCTTCGTGATATTTCAGAAAGCGACAATTATAAGGGAGTGCTGATAATTCGCTGCGGAACAAATCCCTCAAGACATTTCGTTGAAAATCCCCGCTTTTACGGTTTTCTAATAGTTATTTTACATACTAAGGTATACTCACACACACATATTTATAGTAATATACATATATATATATATATATATATATATATATTCTTTGTAAGGCTGGTGCTTATTCTATCGGTCTCCTCTCCTGAACCGTTTAGTTACCGGGAAGTAATGTTTATCACCACCTGAATATGGCTGTTCCGTAGGAACCGACGTTACTACCGTTTTTAACCCCGGGAGCACGCCTCCTGCAGCTGTTTATTCGATACAATCTGCAGCCGATATATATTGCAGCAAATTCCATCGAATAACCACCTGAGGTTAAAAACGGTACAAACGTCGGTTCCCACGGAACAGCCTTGTTCAAGCAGCGACAAACACACACATACACATACATACACAAACACACATAGATAGATAGATAGATAGATAGATAGATAGATGCACATATATACATCGAAATACATATAGACTGGCAACGGATAGAAATGTCGACTGCATGAATTTCTTAGAGAGAGAGAGAGAGAGAGAGTGAATTCATGTAGAGTAAGCTAAAACTTTTTTAATTAAGCGTAATCACAGGTATAATGTTCAAAAGACACCTGGTGTTGGAAAAGAAAGAAGAGGAACAAAAAAAAAGAGCAGAAATGAAGGTGTGCGAGAAAAGGAACAGAGAGAAAATCTCGATCCGGTAACATCAAGGAAAAACTCAACAAGGTGATGATGATGGTAATGATGATGATGATGATGATGATGATGATGATGATGATGATGGTGATGATGATGATGACGATGATGATGGTGATGATGGTGATGATGATGGTGACGATGATGACGACGATGATGCGGCCGGTGACAACGACGACAAAGGCAACGACCACGGCGACGAGGTTGACAACGTGATAGAAATGATGTTGATGAAGGAGACGATGATAATGAAGCTATTGATGATGATGATAATGATGATGATGATGATGATGATGATGACGACGACGACGACGGCGGCGGCAGGGCAATAAGGGTGAAGACAAAAAGGGCAAGGAAGATGATAGCAACGAAGACAACGCTGACGAGGAACCCATCTACGGCGATACGACGACGACGATGACGACGACGACGATGATAACGACGACGATGACAATGATGATGATGATAAGGACAACGTCGGTGTTGTCGACTGTGGCGATAATGCCGAAGGTTTTATTGAAGCCCCTTATGATGACGGACCGTTTACTATTATTATCTCCGCTGATGATGACGGTGGAGCTTCCGATGACGCTGATAATGGTGTTAGCTGTAATGGCACACAGTGGGGATAGGAAAGAGGATGGAGGTAGTTGGGGGGGGGGGCGCTGCTGGCAATACTACTGGTGGTGTTGTTGTTAGTGATGGTGGTCGTTTGCTAAAGGCGGTAGTGGTGGTTGTTGTTATTGGTGGTGGTGGTTGTGTTGGTAGTGGTGGTGGTGGTAATGGTGGTGGTGGTGGTGGTAGTGGTTGTGTAGTACTAGTGGGAGTCTAGCGGCAGTGTTGATGTTAGTGGTGTTGGTGTTGTTGTTGCTGGTGGTGGTTGTGTTGGAGGTTGTAGCTGTGGTTGTGGCATTGGTGGTGATGGTGGTGGATTATGGCGGTGGCTGTGGATGGTTAGTTCAGTCGATCGAACCGTGAACTGCTTACAATGCTGATGAGAAGATAAGAGCGGTGACACTCAGCATAGTAGTGAAGTTAGTATTAATGATAGTAGTGGTGGTGGTATTATAGATGCACTGTACTGATTGTGGTAGCCACTGCAGCAACAGCAGCAGCAGCAGCAGCAGCAGTAGTAGTAGTAGTAGTAGTAGTAGTAGTAGTAGTAGTAGTAGCAGTAACAGTAGTAGTAGCAGTAGTAGTAGTAGTAGTAGTAGTGGTGGTAGTAGTAGCAGCAGCAGTAACAGTAGTAGTAGTAGTAGTAGTAGTAGTAGTAGTAGCAGTAACAGTAGTAGTAGCAGTAGTAGTAGTAGCAGTAACGGTAGTAGTAGCAGTAACGGTAGTAGTAGTAGAAGTAGTAGTAGTAGTGTCGAGAAAGAGCAACAAGAGCAAGCAGCGGATGTAACAGCAACAACAAAAACGGCAACAGCAGCATCATCAGCAGCAGCACCTATGACAACAGCTACAACGACGACGACGATGACGATAAAAGCAACAACAACAACAACAACAAAGACAACAGCAGCAGCAGCAACTGCAATGAAAGTGTTGGAACGAAAAGCATGGTGTTGCAGGCAAAAGAAAAAAAAAATTGTCTTTTTAAAATGTCTGTGAAAATGAAAGACAAGAGAAGACAAACCATAGAGAAAATACAGGTTGCATGATGAGAAAGCTATCTTGTCTTGCCTAATCAAAAACAATATACCAAGTTTATTTATGCTATATTTATAACAATATAGTTCGTTAGCTGCTATTATTGTCGAAAGCCGGCGAAGTCATTCTATTGGAGAAGTGTCGGCCATTTTTCAAGCGACTTAAACACAGTCTGTAAGGACAAACAATAAGTTAATTAGATAGGAAAAGCCCGAGAAAAATATGTACTGATAATTAACATCATTGAAATAAATCAGTGATAGAATTTAGTAACTATTTCATGTTTGTTCCTAACAATCCATGGACAATGACACCCTTTAGCAATTACATCTCATACAGACTGTAGATCATGAGATAGCGCTCACACGCTGCAAAAACAACTGTATTTTCGTATAAGAAATACGAAGACTCGAATGCGTACAAGCGACATGGTGTACTCGGAAGTATTGATCTGCGGTTTCGGTGTGTACTGAATATGAATATTGAAATTTGCACACACGCATACACACGCATACACACACACACACGCACACACACACGCGCACACACACGCACACACTAACACATATACAATTGCAAACTCATACAGTATTAAATATATATTTATGTATAGACATATACACACACGCACACACAAGTATATGCATGTATATATTACATATATATGTATATGTATATGTATTTAGAAATGTGTGTATGTATATATATATATATATATATATTCTTTTATTTTTTTACTTGTTTCAGTCATTTGACTGCGGCCATGCTGGAGCACCGCCTTTAGTCGATTCAAATCGACCCCAGGACTAATTCTTTGTAAGACTAGTACTTATTCTATTGGTTCCTTAGGTCGAACTGCTAAGTTACGGAGACATAAACACACCAACATCGGTTGTCAAGCGATAGTGGCGTGGACAACACAGACATACAAACACATACATATACGTATATATACATATATATATGACGGGCTTCTTTCAGTTTCCGTCTACCAAATCCGCTCACAAGGCTTTCGTCGACCCGAGGCTATTGTAGAAGACACTTGCCCAAAGTGCCACGCAGTGGGACTGAACCCGAAACCATGTGGCTGGGAAGCAAGTTTCTTACCTCACAGCCATTCCGTATATTGATGTTTGTTTTTATGTTCAGTTAGAACGCCTTCACATTTTGGTACAATGCGCACCTTGTACTTATTTTTCAGTTATAATAATAAAAAGAAACTTACTTTAATCCACTATACTTTAGTAGAGCACAAATTTATCATAATTAAATAAGAATATTATCGTCAGTGACTTCGAAGTAAAACGAAACATCGTCAATATTTCGCTCAGGCACTGCTCATCAAATGGCTTCAAATTTTGAGTCAAGTCCAGAAATTTTGTGGGAAAGAGTAAATCAATGTCGTCGACCCCAGTTAATGACTGGTACTTATTGTATCAGCCTGAAAGAACGAAAGGCAAAGTCGGCGTCGACACCGGCGTCATTCGAACACAGAACTCAAAACCAGATGAATGTCGCTAAGCATTTCGTCCGGCAGGGTAACTACTCTGCTAGTTCGGCGCCTTGCATAGCGATGATAATAATCTCTTATGAGAACAAGGCGGCGAGCTGGCAGAAACGTTAGCACGCCGGGTGAAATGCTTAGCGGTATTTCATCTGTCTTTACGTTCTGAGTTCAAATTCCGCTAAGGTCGACTTTGCCTTTCATTCTATAACAGTAAAGAAAGCTGTATACACGAGTGTTTATAACAGCAGAAAGTGGTAGTAGTTGCAGCATCTCATGGAAATTTAATAAATATTTCTATTACTATTAAAATATAGTGATGTTTATATAAACTTATTAAACTGCATTTGCAAGCGGAAAGTCGATCAGGCTCGACTAGTGACACCGAACATTATTCAGCCTCGCAGTAGCTCTTGCTTCTCTCAATCGGCAAAGCAAAACAGTAGTTTACAATTACTCAAAGCTTTGGCATTACTCATTTACAAACAGAGACATTCATTGGCGACGTGCATTAATTAACTAAATAACCCGACTTGTTTATCTTGTGGATAAATTTACATCCGTACGTTTCCTAAACGCCCATTTAGGCGTTCTTCGTAAGAAGAGAGAGTGTTGAGTGAGACAGATGTGGAGACTCTAGATTCGGTTATTATCAGCTCATCGCCAGCAGAGTCTGTCGTTTAGAAGATTGTTTCTAATTAGGTGTATCTTACTGTTTCTTTCAGTAGATTGGCCAGATGATCTTCAAAACCATAGTAGAACTGGTTCTTTACCCTGTTCTTCGGAGAGTCCCGTTATTTAAATAGGGGGTCGACCTACACACGCTGATGAACTTTTTATTTATTAAATGTTTAACACACACACACACACACACACACACACACACACACACACACACACACACACACACA
>NC_069001.1:10529418-10545275 GCF_001194135.2 Octopus bimaculoides | reverse complement strand
TCATCCTTTCGGGGTCGATTAAATAAGTACCAGTTACGCAATGGATCGATGTAATCGACTTAATCCGTTTGTCTGTCCTTGTTTATCCTCTCTATGTTTAGACCCTTGTGGACAATAAAGAAATAAGAAACGTTAGCACGTCGGGCGAAATGCTCAGCGGTATTTCGTCTGCCGCTACGTTCTGAGTTCAAATTCCGCCGAGGTCGACTTTGCTTTTCATCCTTTCGGGGTCGATTAAATAAGTACCAGTTACGCACTGGGTTTGATATAATCGACTTAATCCGTTTGTCTGTCCTTGTTTGTCCCCTCTGTGTATAGCCCCTTGTGAGCAGAAAAGAAATAACACTCATATACACGCAAAAGTACTACACTTCTTCAAGTGCACTCACACATTTATAGAGTGGAAAACTCCCTTCAGTTTATCAAGCATGTGACCCTGCAAACTTTAACCTTTCCCCATCGAATAAATTTACAACAATCACAATAATTCCAAATCTAAAGGACCAGGTGACGTACTTCCTAATTCTTTTACCTTCATATGTTGCTTTTCGTTTTTCGTTTTTCTCATTACGCTTTTTTCCTTTTCGCCTGTCGTCCCTTCTCGTTCATTCTCGCCTTTTATCAGAGAAAAGGCCTTGTCTTTTATAGCTTGGAAACACGCTGCGTGGCATCTTGGGTAAGTGTCTTCTACTATAGCCTTGGGCCGACCAAAGCCTTGTGAGTGGATTTGGTAGAGAAAAACTGAAAGAAGCCCGTGTGTGTGTGTGAGTGCGTGTGCTCGTGTATGTACATGTGAATTTGTTTCTTAGTGTGCATATGTGAATGTTTGTGTGCGCGTGTCTTCGGATTTGCGTGTGTACTTGCATCTATGTATGCACGTATGCTTGTATGTTTCCCTCATCTTTTTTTTTATTTTCGCGACTCAATTCAAAATACTTAATCTACATCGTAAGGTATAACAGAAGTCAACAAAGCAACAATACGTTAGTTTGTAGAAACAAAACGGCCATTTTTATATAACCCAGATATACGAGTAAAGCAATACTCCGAGGTAATTTGAAAGAGAGAAAGAGAGAGAGAGAGAGAGAGAGAGAGCCACAGAGAGAGAATCACTTGCAGAGGTTTTCAACCAACTCGTATTTCATATCTTAATTCCCACAGCTGCGGTAGCGGAGCATTGTTAACGTCTATGAAGCTTAGTAACGGTTTCGCCGAACAGCATGGTATTATATCTGTCTGAAATACACACAGATGTTAATACTTACATACACACATATACACAGTTAAGTATATATTTACATGCGTGCGTTTCTTCGTGTAAGATATTTGTGTAAGTCTATGATTAAATGATGCAGTCACACAAACAGGTTGATTGTTAACTAAACACTGTTATATTGTACAGGGTGGGGTTTTATGAGATAAAGACGTAATATTGAGTTAAATTGTAATAAACACTTTGTATTGACATTTACTGGCTAAGCCCATTAGTTACCACAAAATTTCGTACTTAAATATATCACAAACCAGCAGAATACATATGTATGTATGTACATATATATGCATTGCCTGCGTCACAAGCAGCCTTCGACTTTGTCTTTCCCGAAAGATTTTTAGCCTAACATTTACATATTATTATTCATAGCTTTGTCAACCGTTAAAAGAGACTTATAGACATACATACATAGAAACACACATATATATATATATGTATGTGTGTTTGTGTGTATATATTTGTATATATATTTATATATGTGTGTACGTACATATGTATGCATATATGTTTATATACGTATATATGTGCCGCTTTGTATGTATATGTGCGTGTGTTTATATTTCAAAACACCTGTTAAAGCTAAATGTGTTTTCTAGTAGATGACTGATGCTGCTTTTCGATCTCCAATAATAATAATAATAATAATAATATCAATAATACTTTCTACAATGAGCACAAAACCTGAAATTTTAAGGGCGAAGGCTAGTCGATTATATCAACCCCAATGCTCAGCTACTATTTGTTTTATCGACCCTAAAATGAAGGAATCATTGTAAAATATTCATTTGTTTGTGGGAAACTGAAATGCGTTTGGGTTAAAGCCTCCATGTGGAAATTAACTCTGGTGTATCCAAATTTATAAACAAGTTCCTCAAAATTAATGTTTAGAGAAATATATTTCTGGAACAGAGTTGTTCATCTTTGTCTGAAAGTATACGCTTTAATTCGAGTCTTTTCGTTCCATAACTACACAAAGTTGTTTTCCGTTCTGTTGAATCTGAAAGGTATTGCGGTACATTGAGCATAGGTTTTCACAAATTTATTCCCTTGATATGTTTCTCCACCTCTCGTAAATTTTCATGAGTTTTTTGCTGAGCGAAACGAAGTTGGAAACGCTGGTAAACTTGGTGTAAGAATTATTTTTTGTTGCATTTTCACTGCTGTTTCTAGCATTGTTACTTTTAGTATTTTTTGCTGCCGCTGCTGTTTTTATTATTGTCGATAACACTTGTGCTGTTGTAACTTTTGGTACCGTTGCTTTTACTGCTATTGCATATGCAGTTGTAGAAGGGACGAAAATCAAAATATCCAAACAGTTCCATCTGCGCCCTCATAGACTTGAACGTTGACATTTCAATAATTAATAACTTTTAAACTTATCAACAGATAATCAACTTTCCAGTACCACCACAATAACAACAGTAACGACAACAAGGGCATCATTTTCCTATTAATAATAATAATGGTTTCAAATTTTAGCACAAGGACAGTCATTTTAGGGGAGGGGACAAGTTGATTACATACACCTCGAGTGTTTCACTGGCACTTAATTTATCGAACCTAAAATGATAAAAGGCAAAGTCGACCTCGGCGTAATTTGAACTCAGAACGTAGAGACGAGCGAAATACTGCGGAGCAATTTTCTCGGCGTTGTTAACAATTCGCCGCCTTCGTAATAATAATAAAAAATAATAAAGTCATGCTCTGTTTATCCTGATATGAGGTCACTTTGTCCTTCACATATGGTTGTGATGCATATGCCAGGTGTATCCTTATCAAAGAGATAGTCATTACGGGTATATTGGGCTTCGTATATGTATACCCCAGCGTCACTTTAATAACGTATGCTGCTCTATCACTCAATAGTAAAAATAATGATAATAATAATCCTTTCTACCATAAGTACAAGGCTTGAATTTTTTTGGTGGGGAGGGGATCGAGTCACCGACATCGACCCCTGTACTTGTCTGGTACGTACTTTATCGACCTGAAAGGATGAAAGCCAAATTGACCTCGGCTGAGATTGAACTCAACACGTAAAGAACCGAAAGAAATATCAACACTCTTATTATTATACAATCTACTGCGCTTAAAATTTCTAATATTGGAACAAGATCAGAAATTTAACGAGATGGGATCAGTCCGTAACATCAATAAAAGAACTTCAATAATACTTATTTCAGCGACCCCGAAAAGATAAAAATCAAGAAGGCGTAATGGCATTTGAACTGAGGACGTAAAGAGAAGAAAATGGAATTTAGTTTGACACCCTACCTTCCTGCCACATGTCCCCACAGACTACCAACAGCACCTTATTTCCCCACAAACTATCAACAGCATCCTACATATTCACTACCTGTTCCCACAAAATATTAACACCTAATCAATCTACGGCATCTACTAAAATCATTTTTCGAAAGGTTATCGTCAATTTAATTGCTTTTAGAAATTGACTATGGAGAGACGACCGATTTCGAACTCAAAATATATGAGGACAATTATACGGTTGAACATATTTTTGCCGGTTACACTATCTGTTATGCTAATTCACCAGCCCTACTCAGCCAACACCGCCAACCCAACAAACAACACACGCATACACACGCACACACACACATATATATATATACAGAGCCATATGTGGAATTACCAATGAGCAATATAATTTCAATTAGTTAAAATGTTCTGAGAAATAACCCAGAGATTAAAAAAAAAATATATGGTTCAAATATGTTGAGTGCACTATTGTATGAGACGATTAGTGAGTAAATGGGAAGGTATATTAACCAGCTCTTTAACTACAACTCTATTTACAATTTTCTCATTACTTTTCTTTTCTTTTTTTCCTTCTTTCCAAATTTAATATTTAATTGTAATTCGGTCTAATTATATGTTTTTTCCTGCCGTGCGGAGGTGGATTTAAAAGGTCGCAATTAAAAGATTTCCGCTTTATAAAATTTCCTCGAATAATTATTATTCAAGCTTAAGTTAATGCAAGCTGCTGGTTGTAGAACTTAGGAATTATTCCTTGGTACAACATTTAAAATGCTAAATATCCTTTGCTATTTGGTGGTCGTCGTCTTTGTTGAAATCAGCTTGGGGCAAATTTCATTTTGGTCGTTACCGTCACCTGATATAAATCAGGTTTGTAATTAGTGATTCAATTGCTATTAAGCTCTCCGTAATGAAAGACATAGCTACCTTAATGTTGGCACTTGTAACTGCAAGTTAACATTTGAGGAAATTAAGTTCAATTATACGCTACATACACATTAGCTCATATTACTGTGTGTGCATGCTCCAGTTTTCAAGTGTGGGAATATAAAACAGGGAGAATACTTCAGAAGCAGCCATTGAACATATCTACAAGGTGGTACACGTCTGGGAATAATCGACCGAAGTCTTATACATGGCTTAGATGTTACGAGGCAATGAGGGTGCTTCTACGTAGTCAGACATCGAGTTAGAAATAGTAGCTAGTCGGCCCTGAAATGATACCTTGCATTTTATTAAAGAAAAAACTACGTTAGTTTAAATGGTCTTGTCTACATCATCATATACCTCTCTCTCCCTACTCTATCTATCTATCTATCTATCTATCTATCTGTCTAAAAATTTAATAATAAGGGTAGAAATTGATATTAATCAATTAAAACCAGTGGTCTAGCATATTTAAATAAATCCGAAGATTAAAATTATATTATATACAAAATTAAGAGGAATGACCAGCAAAAGTGGACTAGCATATAGGAGTCCGCTTTTGCTGGTCATTCCTCTTAATTTTGTATCTATCTATCTATCTATCTATTTGTCTATCTATCTATCTATCTGTCACTCTCAATTGAAGAAGGGGGAAGAAGAAGAAAAGGTGGGAGAAGACGGGAGAAAATAGAAGAATGGTAAAGTATTACAAACAGACACTCACACTCAAACATTCTCGACATATATGAAATGTTGGCTGATCAATGCTGTTGAGAAATGGCATGTAGGAATTTTAGCACGGCAAACAGAATTACTGATGATGATGGTGCTGTTGTTAGTGCTTACGATAATGGAAGGGGTGATGTTGGTGGGGGGAAAAAGTTACCTTCTCGTTTGACTGCCAGGGCCACATTAAGATTTAACTGGAAATTTTAACAACATCATTTAATGCTATTTAGGAAGATAATAGAGCCATTGCAACAAATAGTAGTAGTGGTAGTGGTGGTAGCTGTAGTGCGGTAATAGACATGGTAATATGAGCTTTGTAGTTATTATTACTTCTTTGTGTGTTTTGGGGTTTTTTTTTGGCTTTTTTACGTTCTGAGTTCAATTCCTGCTGAGGTTGACGTTCACTGTCATCTTTCTCGGGATCGAAAAATAAGTACCAGTTGAGCTTTGGGGTCAGTTTGATCGATTCACTCCAACCCTCTAAAAAATTGCTGGCATTGTACCGAAAGTTCGAGCCATTATTACTGCTAGTATTAAGGCGGCGAGCTGGCAGAGTCGTTAGCACGCAGGGCGAAATGCTTGGCGGTATTTCGTCTGCCGCTACGTTCTGAGTTCGAATTCCGCCGAGGTCGACTTTGATTTTCATTCTTTCGGGGTCGATAAATTATATACCAGTGAAATTCTGGGGTCGATGTAATCGACTAGTCCCTTCCCCCAAAGCCTCGGATCTTACACCTATAATAGAAAGGATTAGTATTTTTGTTGTTGCTGTTGTAGATGTTATATTGTGCTTACCGAACCCAGTATTGTGTGCGTTGCTTATTTGTGGTGATACTTTGTCATTACTTATTCTTATTGTAATCCACATATTGCTGTGACTAAAACTTGTTTGAAAATCAAAATGATTTTCAAGCAATATATTTAGAGAAGCAAAATAATTAATTTATTCATTTAATTTACATAGGCAGAGTATTGAAAACTGCGTATGTGTTTTATTTTTGGCCGAAGACATTTTTTTCGCCGCACACAACCCAAAATACAAATTCTCATGAATATTTCACATAGAGCAACCGACTGTGTGATGAAAGGAAAAGATAAAAAAAAAAGCGAGACTGAAAGAAGAAAGAGAAAAGGGAATAAAAATAGCGGAAGATTTTACAAAAATCTTCAGTTAGTAAAATAGTTAATTCTATTGTAAACGTATTTCGATTTATTCAATGCGACTCTTTTTACTGCTTCAATATATATATTTTTGAAGTGGTTAAACTATTTTACGACAAGTAAAAGGGAATTCTGCTGTTTGTAGAATAAAAATATTAATTTCTATTTAAGTATTCAACAGCTGTGAAAAGAAATCAAGAGCCATTAAACCATTCCTTATCCCGAATGAAAATAAGTGACCGAAATCTATCATTTACCATTTTGTTTATGTATAAGGTGTTTTTAACCCTGATATCTATCTATCTATCTATCTATATTTCTATCTATCCATCTTCATTATCTTTGAAACTCACCTAAAAGAAAAACAAAAACAATGTACTCTTCTAAACAAAACTCCCTAAAAAAAACATTTGTTTATTATAAATGAACAAGCTGTTTGTACATTCACAAAATTGTATTCGACAAGTTCTAGAGATGAACGAAAGTGCTAATTATAATTCTCACGACATTTTTTCTCAATATATATATGTATGTATTTGTGTATGTATGTATAACACAACAAGTGTACCAACAGCATTTTTTCCCGGTGGTATTATTCCCTGATCTAAATCTCTGTGATTAGTGACCTTGGAGTGATTTACATCCAATGACTTAACACAATGCACGACTGAGAAGCTTTCAAGAATTAAGACAACTTACTAAACCTGAAATTGGCACTTTGTCATCTGATATGTCGGCAGCTGCAGTACACAATTTCTTACAAGTCTATATTCTGTTATTAAATAGGACGTTTAGTATTTTCAACACCATATTTCATTGAAATATAATATGAACATTCTGTGCTTGTATATATTTGCAAGTTTGTTCTTGTTACTTTCTTTTTTTCCTTCTTTTTTCGATTTTCTTTTTTTCTTTTTCGTTGTTATATCTTTTTAAACAACAGAATTTTGAAACCAATTACGATTTGAACTTAAGACGTAACAAGATTAGCTTTAAATTCCGTAATAGATTTTCTCTGCCAATCTTCTGTTGCTTCTGCCTATACAGTTTCCGAAGAATATTCCAAGTAGGATAAAAAAAACAAACAAAAAAAATTGTGCGGTCGATTAGTTTGCTAGATATAGAAACTAAATCACTCTTAAAACACAACTCAACGTACATGTTGGATAATCCAAATACCCGATGTTCGTAGCACTTCTAGTTCAGAGTTGACCGAGATGATGATCAACAAAAATCAAAAACTATAAAGTTCACCACCACCACCACCACTACTACTACTACTAACCGCCACTAACACCGCAAAATGCAATAAATTTGCCTTAATGAAATAATTCTTTCTAGTATAGACAGAAGGTCTGAAATTTTCAGGGAGGGGACTAATCGATTACATCGATCTCACTGTTTCACCAGGACTAAATTTATCGACTCCGAAAGGATAAAGAGCAAAGTCAACCTCAGCGGAATTTGAACTCAGAACGTAGCTGCCGACGAAAAATCGCTAAGCATTTTGCCCGGCGTGCTAACAATTCTGCCAAGCTCGTCGCCTTTACCTAGAGGAAATAATCGTTTCTACTCTAAGCACAAGGCCCGAAATTTTGGGGGAGGGGCTAATCTATTAGATCGACCCAGTACGCACCTGGTACTTGATTTATCGACTCCGAAAGTATGAAAGGCAAAGTCGACCGCGGCGGAATTTGAACTGAGAACGTAGCTGCCGACGGAAAATCGCTAAGCATTTCGTCGGGCGTGCTAACGATTCTGCCAAGCTCACCGCCTTTGCCTTAATGAAATAATGGTAACGATATTGGTGTCATCCTTCAATTCTTTCGGAGTACCAGTTGTGCACTGGGTCGATGTAATCTTCTTAGCCATTTTTGTGAAATTTCTAGGAAATTCTTTCAAAATTTGAAACCAATATGACAGAGTGAACAGTGATATGACAGAATGACTGCGTGATTACATAAATTCACCAAACAGGCAATTGCCTAAGACCACGAATGCAAGTTAATTAAAATTTACAAAGTTTAAATTGAATTTAGATAATGACAATATTAGAGATAATATGCTGGATCAGATAAATACACACTATGGTGATATGGAAGAGTAAATTAGGTTAGGATACTAAACTAGAAGAGTAATAAGAACTTAAAGACTAAAATTAGTATCAGAATATATAGGTGCTAACGATTCTGATATTCACTGCATTAGCATCAGACAGATACCGGTTTTAAATTTTGGCCCAAGGCTAGCAATTTCAGTGGGTGGGGGGGATCGATTAGATCGACCTCAATCATCAGTTGGTACTTATTTTGTCGACAGCGAAAGAATGAAAGGCAAAGGCGACTTCGGTGGAATTTGAACTCAGAACATAGTGACGATCGAAATGCGGCTAAGCCTTTTGCCCACCGTGCTAACGAATCTGCCAGCTTACCGCTTTAGTATCAGAAATATTTTGATAAGCATAAATTCTCAGATAATTCCCGTTGTTATTATTGTTGTATAGTCCCAGAGATATTTAACTGAGGTCAGATATATCGGACTGAAACGTTTGATCACAGGTATTCCACTTAGGACCATCTTGATCATCTTTTTTTTTTTTTCATGAATCTGCTTCTGAGGTTACATTATCCAAGGTATCCTCGACGTCAGTTACCAACTGGTACTTATTTTATCGACCCCGAAAGGATAATAAGGTAAAGTCGACTTCGGTGGAATTTGAACTCAGAAATGCCGCTAAGCATTTGGTCCGGCGTGCTAACCAAAAAAAAAGAAAAAGAAAAATCAATAACACTAGACTCTCAAAGATTATTATATACAATCGTCTTAATAGAAATAGTAAATAAAATCCGAAGTCTGAGTAGTGGTGGTCTGCATTGGATTCTGTCGAAGGGGCTATACCACTGTTAAAAACCTTAATTTTCGTGTCACCCCTTCTCCAGCGAGTTTATCGGTATTTGCAGACGGTATAAAAGGAATGTTCTATAGAGTAACACTACTAATACACACACACACATATATATTATATACAATGGGCTTCTTTCAGCTTCCTTCAACCAAATCCACTCACAAGACTTTGGTCAGCCGGAGGCTATAGTAGAAAACATTTTCTCGATGTGCCACGCAGTGGGACTGAACTCGGAACCGTGTGACTGGGAAGGAAACTCCTTACCACAAAGCCACAACTACACCTGTTGTGGATTCTGAAACATGTAAGTTGTATTAATTATGTTATATTAATTTGTAGGCAGCGAGCTGGTAGAGTTGTTAAATTGGAAAGTCAACATGTCTGACGGTATTTTTTCGAGTATAGATTCCGAGTGCAGATTTCATTGAAGTCGACTTTGCTTTCTATACTTTCGGCGTGAATAAAAACGAGTGCCAGTAAAAGATTTGAGTTACACGTGAATAGCTTACCCAGCTCCACCGAAATTTCAGGCCTTGTAACTAAGAAGCTTTCTTTGCAACCTCATGGTTCCAGGTTCAGTCCCACTGAGTGGCACCTACGTCAAGTGTCTTCTACAAAATTCTAACTGTCCCACGTGGACAAACACAGATAGAAAGGCACACACACACACACACATTGGCACTCCGTCGGTCACGATGACGAGTGTGCCAGCTGATCCGATCAACGGAACAGCCTGCTCGTGAAATTAACGTGCAAGTGGCTGAGCACTCCACAGACACGTCTACCCTTAACGTAGTTCTCCGGGAGATTGTGTGACAAGGCTGACCCTTTGAAATACAGGTACAACAGAAACAGGAGGAAAGAGTGAGAGAAAGTTGTGGTGAAAGAGTACAGCAGGGTTTGCCACCATCCCCTGCCGGAGCCTCGTGGAGCTTTAGGTGTTTTCGCTCAAACACTCACACCGCTCAGTCTGGGAATCGAAACCGCGATCCTAAGACCGCGCCTCCACACACACACACAACATGCATACATATGCATATATACGTGTGTGCGTTTGTGTGTGTGTGTGTGTGTGTGTGTGTGCCTTTCTATCTGTGTTTGTCCACTGCTTGACATTGCTTGACAAATGGTGATTTGCGAGTTACCGTTCTAGTAACTTAATGTTTCTGAAAAAGAGAACGATAGAACAATTACACAGCTTAAAAATAAAAAAAAAAAACACTGGGGTCGATTTATTCAACTGAAAAATTCGTCAGGGCGGTGCCCCAGGGTGGCCGCCGCAGTCTAATGTCTAAAACATGTAAATGCTAAGAGAAAAAGATAAACTGAAACGAAAATCAAAATACGATCACACAAAATAGCATTGAGGTTTACGAAAATCAGAAATTGAAACGAAATCCTAAATCTGTAATATTTCTATTTGTTGGTGATTAAACATTGCTATTTTCTATGGCTTCATTTATTTAATTTAGAAATTTCTGAAATGTTAACTCAGCTGTAAGCCGTATGCTTTCTGCTTTTTTTTTCTTTTTTTTTTTCTATTATTTTTTATTAGTTTTTCCTTTCGATATTTATTTCTGTTTTCTTTTTTGTTTTAATACTTTCAATCTGTCACCCAGCTGTAGTCGTGTTTCAACACGAAAATATGTCTACAAAGGCCTTTTACTTATTCACTATATGTGTGTGTGTGTGTGTGTGTGTGTGCATGTGTGTGTATATATGTGTGTATGTGTGTGTATATATCCATACACACACACACACATATAATGTGTGTGTGCGTGCGTGTGTGTTTGTGTATAAATACATACATATATATTCATATATACATACATATATTATGTGTATATATATATATATATATATATATATATACATATTTATACATATATACATACACACACATGTATACATATACATAGTGAATTTGTGTGTGTGTGGAGGTATGTATATACAAAAGAAAGGAAAAGCATCTTATTAGAATAGTTCTCTTCTCCAGGGGAACCTCCACTCCACCCCACTCCTGACTACAACTTATATTTTCTCATTTTCTCATTAGTAATAAACACGGAAATGTCACATATTTGGGGCAATTAAAAGCCTGTATCGCTTGCAGCCCTGTCAAAGATATTAGCATACTGTTGTAAATTAATCTAATCTACTTTCAAAACCCCGACCAACTGGTTTCCTCTAGTATTTCTCTGTCAATGAAGTTACATTTCTTTTACTTCTTTTGTAAACATATTACAAAAATATACAACAGCAACGTCCATTTCAATTAAAGCAAAATCTGTTAGACGTGTACAACCCCAGTTATATTTATTTGTACGTATCCACGTCCTATCAAATCGCATCAGATGACATCACATCATTTCACTTCTGAGACCGCTAACCGCTTTCCCTAATTTTCTTAGTGATAAATCTGCGAGAGAAAACAGGCATCGTAAATATTGGTATGTAATTCTAAGTAAGATAATACTGTGAGTCGCTACTTTTTGTGTGTTGCTCAAACAACATTGAACAGAGCCCTGCCTGTTTTAGCAAATGTATATGTCAACTTAGCTTTGTAGGTCGGGGTGTCGAAGAACGGTACTTAAGATCAGTTTTAGGTCGTTAAACAAATAACAGATAAGCCTCGTCTCGTGGTTAAGTACCTTGTGATCTGCTACGTATTTCTGATAACGAGGGTAACTTAGGACACACAGTCTAGATCAGTAGTTTCCAACGGTGGCTCATATGGCTTCTGAGAATCCATATAAGATATTGGTGGGGTGAACGCAAAAAAAAAAAAAAATTTTTAAATATTGGTGATCCACAATGGTATTTTAAGAGGCCCTAAAAAATTTTACTTTAGATATATTTATTGCTGAAAACGGAGGCGCCATGGTCCAGTGGTTAGGGCAGCTGACTCGCGGTCATAGGATCGCGGTTTCGATTCCCAGACCGGGCGTTGTGAGTGTTTATTGAGCGAAAACACCTAAAAGCTCCACGAGGCTCCGGCAGGGGGAGGTGGCGAACCTGCTGTACTCTTTCACCACAACTTTCTCTCACTCTTTCTTCCTGTTTCTGTTGTGCCTGTAATTCAAAGGGTCAGCCTTGTCACACTGTGTCACGCTGAATAGCCCCGAGAACTACGTTAAGGGTACACGTGTCTGTGGAGTGCTCAGCCACTTGCACGTTAATTTCACGAGCAGGCTGTTCCGTTGATCGGATCAACTAGAACCCTCAACGTCGTAAGCGACGGAGTGCCAACAACAACATTGCAGAAAACAGTCAGGTTTCTTTCTCAAATATTCTACATAGTTCAGCCTACACATGATAATATGCGAAAAACGAAATAGGAATTTGAAAGAGATTTCTATAAAACGAGTTTTTAAACATCAAATGGCTATGGGGGTTCCACCAGAATAGAATAGTAATCAAAGAGATCCACGTAACAAAATGGTAAATTGGGGATCCGCACAGTATTTTAAGAGCCCCTGAAAAAAAATCGCTTTAGCTGTGATATTAATATGTATTGCAAGAGACAATTAGGTTTCTTACTCTCACGTTTATATAGTTCAATCTACATAATTTAATGGGTGAAAACCAAAATATAAGTATTGAATAAAGTGCTCCAGTTTGGCCGTAATCCAATGACCGAAACAAATAGCAAAATAAAAGATATAGTAATGTATTTAATCGTGCGGAAGGTAACTGAGAAGTCTATTCTGTAGGCTTCGTTACTGGACGCTAGATGTTTGAAACACAAAGGCGTCTATGGCGATGGCAACCCATCTTGGAATGTAAAGTGCCGCATATACATACGGCAAGAATTTTTTCGTCCGATACACTATCAGTACCAGCAAACTAATAATATCACAGTTAGATATAATGTTGCGGAAAATGTAATGTTAACGAGCCAACTAGGGAAAGATCGGAGGTGGGGAGGTTCTTCTGTGGTCAGGTGACCTGCTAGAAAGAGCAGCCGAAATTTCCCACCTTCAAATCACAATTCACTTTGATGAATGAATGAATGACAGATTGGAATCGTGTAGTTCTGTTTGTTATTCATTGTGACAGAATAAAACACGGGATGGTCACGGTCGGAACGCCTTAGGTAATCATTATTTCGCTCGATTAATTTGTGGTCTTCTGCCTCCGTTAGAAATCTTTATTGTTGTTATTATTATTATTTTTTTAATTTAGAAACCCGTCTTTATTTTCATGCAGAGCACGAATATTGGAGCAATATCTTATATTGCTTTCGTTTTATCTGAGTCAATCAAACAACCTCTCTCTTTCTCCGCCTTCCTCTCCCCGTGTCTATCTCTCTCTCTCTCCATCTATCAATCTCTTTCTCTATTTCTCCATTTCTTTCTCTCTCTTCCTCTATCGCTTTCTGTACATACACACACACGTACACACCAATATAGCCATAGACACATACATGCTCACAAGACGAGTCCAATTTAGGGTTTAATCAAGCGAAGTCATTTCGTTTCTTTTCATACACACAAAGTATCTTTAGGCTAAATATTTTGGCTTTCACTTACGTTTCAGATTAGTGTCAATAAACTCTGGCGTAATCTAGTGCTAAGGCGTGGATTAAATTAGATTAGCTGTCCAGTTTCAATTAGTGAGCTAAACCAGATATTAGCTATGACCCTCTTTCTTCTACCCTAAATAAATACAATACAGTAATTAGGCTCTCACACTGAGGCAGACATTGACCAGAAACAGTTTGGGATGATTAAACTCCGCCTCTTGTTTCAGAAGTTAAAAAACAAAACAACAAAATTCCTGAATGGGAGAAAATTAATCTTTCTGCTTTCATATATTTGATCCCCTAAAGATGCCTTCACCAATTGTTATTTGTAATCAGGGTTGTGCATTCTTACTTCTAACACCGCAGCACAACATGCTCGTATCGTATTACTTTGCCAATTAGAGAGGCTCCATATGGTCGCTCTATCTGCTGGAAATAGCAGCCAAATCCTTTTATATCTCAACCATGGTTTTAGAAATTAGAAAGGAAGGACGTATTCAAACAATGGAGGTCTGGATGTATAAATGAACAATATTGTCATTGATGGAACACCGATAATTATATCCCTACTCGATCGAAGGTAGACGTTGGATTAACTGGCAGTCCGTCGGTTACGACGTAGTGTTCAAGTTGATCCGGTCAGCGGTACAACCTTGTCCGTGGAATTGATATGCAGATGGCTGAGCACTCCACAGACACGTGTACCTTTAATGTAGTTCTCAGGGAGATTCAGCGTGACAGAGAATGTGACAAGGCTGACCCTTTCAAATACAGGTACTACTCATTTTGGCCAGCTGAGTGGACTGGAGCAACGTGAAATAAAGTGTCTTGCTCAAGGCTACAACGCATCACCAGGAATCGAACTCATAACCTTACAAACATGAGCCAAATACCCTAACCACTAAACCATTTGTCTTCACCCTTGGATTATACAGCAATACATCAACAACATCTTAACTCCTCCACTATATATTCTTATCCATCCTTCTACCTCCGGAGATATTTCCTTTCATAGAATTAACTGGTTTATTTTTTCTAAAATGCTCTTCAAACATATTCCGAGTTTTAGAGAAATCTAAGAAAGATTTATGCTCCTTCTACAACCTCAAAACAGCGTTTTTCAAACATACATGATTTACTGATGGTAGCTTAGTTCGCTACGTACTGTATTTGAATTAAAGACAAGATGCCCAAATATGGAAATGCTTTAACCATAGATCTGCTCCCTCAAACCTGACTGGAGTAAAACCTATAAGATAATAATAGCCGTGTTTATCTGTCAGTTCGTCACAGTCTAAGATCAAGGTGGTTCTTAAATGAATTTTTTTTTTTTCGTTTTAATTTTTATTCAGAATAGAAGGCAATGGCCGCAACACCACTACCTGGTACGTCATATTTTGATACATCTTTATCGATCGCGCGATTGGATGAAAAGTAAAAGAAAATTCACCCCGGGTTATCTGAACTAACAAAGTCGGAACAAATACTGAACGACGACATACTTTCAGACGTTTTAACAACGCAATTCGCCGCCTGTAGGTAGTAAAATAAAAGCAGCGAATTGATTCATTGAATTTGTGTCTGCGATGAAAGGAAAATAATGCTCGAACTCTGGTGTTGGTAATTTCTTATTTCATATACTAAAGCCAGTAGTGATATTATGCAATAATACAGTATACGAAAGGCAGTAATGTACGAAATCGTGGCACTGCGTCGGTTACGACGACGTGTGTTCCACTTGATCGGATCAATGGAGCAGCTTGCTTGTGAAATTAACGTGTAAGTGGCTGAGCACTCCTCAGACACGTGTACCCTTAACGTAGTTCTCGGGGAGATTCAGCGTGAGAGAGTGTGTGACAACGCTGGCCCTTTTAAATAGAGGTACAACAGAAACAGGAAGAAAGAGTGAGAGAAAGTTGTGATGAAAGAGTAGAACCTCGTGGAGCTTTAGGTGTTTTTTTTTTCGCTCAATAAACACAACGTCCGGTCTGGGAATCGAAACAGCGATCCCACGACCGCGAGTCCGCTGCCCTAACCACAGGGCCATTGCACCTCCACACTAT